>NW_011499886.1:1469492-1479600 GCF_000495115.2 Populus euphratica
GGGGTGTTTCCTAGTAAAATTTGTGGAGCACAACAGCCCAGAGGAACAATTAGCCAAAAAAGGTAACGTAGAGAGAGAAAGTGCGAGGGAGAGAGCTCTCAAGTAAAGGAATAGTCAGAACAAACTAGACGGATTATTTATAGTGGTAGGGATGATACCCGACTGTAGAGGTCAAGCCAGGTGTGCCAATGGTAGGATAGGCACCACGTGTCCTTGCGTTATCAAGCTCATTCAAGAAAGGTTCATGTCAACTCGGGCAATTTTAATAGGTCCCTCTCTAAGCCCACCAAACTAAGTCTCCCTCAGCATCCTGTTAGCCCAAAGATCAGGAAATATTCATATGGTTGCGCTAACAAGTCAAACACTTGCCCGACCCTGGCACAAAGAGACTTGATTTGGTGAACTCAAAGCAGGTCTAGTAAGGTTGGCCCAAGGTGACATTCATTAACTATTCTTGAAAAAGCTTGAGAATGTAGCGATGATAATTTTAGATGCATGACACCTATCTTACCACTGGCATGCTAGAGGCTTAGCAAGATCTGAATGGCGAAGTATCTTACCACTGCCATTCATTACCTCATTAAGGATCCTTCTGCATTCCTTGAGAGCTTCACTCTAAAACCTCACATGCTATGTTGTTGTACTCCCCAATTATTCCTAAGACACTCCCCATGTGAGTAGTAGTAGTAATAGTAGTAGTAGAAAGCATAAGTCCTCATCACTGGGAATGTTCAGTCAAAGACATGCTATGTTGTTGTACTCCCCAAGAATTCCTAAGACACTCCCCATTTGAGTAATAGTAGTAGTAGAAAGCATCAGTCCTCATCACTGGGAATGTTCAGTCAAATCCTCCATTACTACTAGTACTAATAAGGTCCTCGCCTACAACAACATTCACATTTGTCAAGATTGTCCACTGCACTCTCTGTTGCACCAATCCTTGAGGTGGTGATGCTAATAGACAACACTGCCTCACCTACCCTACTCTGAAAGAACCTACATCTACAATGTTAAATGCCAATTCCTACCTGACTGCTTCATCTCTGTTATTATCCGACATCATTAATCATCAAAACAGCTAAATTGTACAGCAACTAATATACCTGATCAGTTTCATCTAAGAATGTTGTTAGCTCATCCAATAAGAGCACTTTACATGCTTCAGCTAGAGCACCAGCAATCGCAACCCTTTGTTTCTGACCACCGCTGAGAGTTTGAACTGGCCTCTGATGAGGGCAGAAGAAGGTGATTATGCAAGAAACATGTAGTTAAGATATGTCTTGAAAGTTATATGGTTCATGACCCTACTTGCATGTAGGCAGACATTCCCACAGCATCCAAAGCTTTTGACACCGTGCACTTAACTTCATCCTCAGTCAGGTTCAACTTCCCAAGGCCAAATGATACATCTGCTTCGACTGTAGGCATCACAACCTGCAATTAAAAAGGATGTCGCCTTTATCAAATTTTGTAAGTACCAGATCTCATTTTTCATAATTTTGTAGTTACGCGTTAACTTTAAAGGTAGAATTGCAAGGGTACAATAAAAAGTATGTTAAAGAACAAAATAAGAAATGCAAATATTGGCACAAAGTTTTTTTGTTGTCTGCTGGAAAGCAGGTCATAGAGATGATATATAAAGTAACTACATTTTTATGGAAGAATATTCAAGAGATGGCAATGTAAAGCATATTTGACACTATTAAATCATGTAGCTCATGAAATTGCATAACGTTTCATATTAAACTGAGCTATCTTCAATGGAAAGTGGAAACCAATCAAAATGAATTTTTGCAGTACTTTACAGTGAACCAACACTAACAGAAGCTGATAGGAAAAGTGCCCTTGATAAAATTACAAGAAAAGGAGCTATAATGAGTAAATGAATTTGAGAAGAAATTTCATTCTACCGCCAGATTGAATTTTTTAAGTCACTTCTCAATAAATTTTTTGATGCTATGCATCCTGCAGAAGAAAAACTCCTTTGATTAATGACAATAGGGAGAACATCTCTTTATCTCTTCTCATTTCTTCTGTTTGATGTACAAAAGAAAGAACCTGGCAATTATGTCAGAAAGGGTGCTTATGAACCTTCTCAAAAGATGTGAAAATTTAAGATAGATTATTATGGATGCGTGGAGAATTTGCAACAGATTTTTATGGATGGGTGAAAATTTTGACAATCAGACAAAGACTGTTCATTTCTAAATTTCTGTCCTCCAATGATCTTTCATGGATACAAACAGAAGAAGAATATTCAAATTTTCTTCTACCATTTATTTTTCTTCTATCTTCCTTGCTAGCCAGAAAAAGACAGCAAGATAGTGACAAAGAAAGCTTATTTTCACTAAAAATATAGTGCATAACGTGAGAAACAAAACCACATGTTATAAAGGGAGCAGGCATGCCAAACCAGTCAAAATTAAAACAAAAATATAACTAGGATTGGCGCAAATTATAAACAATGTGTTGTTTAGCATTTATTTTTCTCTAAACAAGAAACTAATGTTAACCTCCACACAGGATCTTTTGGGGAATTATTTTTAGAAAGAAAAACTTTTAAAATGTTTTCCCTTGGTGGATTAATAACAAAAAAGGCAATTGTCGAAATAAGAGGTAGGATACACATTAGAGGCTCTATGAAGTAGTAGGAAATGGGATTGACAACAACAGTAATAAATCATCATTAGATAATCATATTCTAAAGAAACAATGTTGCAGAGCTATTCCAGCTTTGTCAACAAATAAAATGGTCTAAATATCTCAGAAATCAAGAAATGAAAGGGAAAAAATATATTTGAAGCAAACATCTATGACAGGTATTATACAAGTTCTTCCATGTAAAATAACAGAACGTCTCTTCTAAAGCGCTCAGAGAAAGGAACAAAATCAGCATGTACACTAGTTTAAAGGAGGAAAAAACTAACCTGATGGTCTGGATTCTGAAAAACAAAGCTCTTAGGCCTTTTCAGATACAAGGTTCCACTAGTTGGGTTCAAAAGACCAGCCAGAATCTGTCTAATTCACAATATAGAAAACCCATCATCTCTTTCCTTCTTCAGCATCTTAAAACCAAGATTTAACCTTTTTGAATGAACAAAGTAAAAGTTGAAGTTACCTTCAAAAGGGTAGATTTTCCACACCCATTCGGTCCAAGAAGCATCCAAAGCTGCCCAGATGGAATCCTAAGAGAACAGTCCTTAAGAATGGGAACTAAATCCCCTTTCCTTGTTTTGATTGAGAAGTTCAAATTCCTACCTTCAATGGCAATATTATTGTCTTTCTCAATGATGTAATTACCCCTGCAAAAAATACAAGAATCAACAACGTAATATAAAAGAAGTAGAGAAAAACAAGAAAATCAGCAAGCCCGCAATCTGTTCGAAGAATTGCTAGAGAGAGAGAGAGAGACAGTGTGTTGTTCGTACCTTGGGGGTGGAGCGGAGTGAAGTGGGGGAATGTTGGGAGGAGCAGCAGCACGAAACAGAGCGGGGAGATCCATAGGTAAGGCCACTCGGTTTGAGATTATAAATCATTCTATTGGGCTAACAAAATTAATTTGAATGGGCTGAGTGTTTAAAATTTAATGGGCTATGATTATTTAGAGAAGTAATTGTGTTTTGGTTTGATTTTTTTAATTAAAATTGTTATATTCGTTTGGTAAAAAATACATGAGATTTTGCAAAAGGTTTTTTACGAAATTGGACTGTTTTGACATGTTAAAAACTTCTAGGGACTATTTGATACTCTAATGTTTTAGAAAAATAAGATCAGAAAAGGGAAAAACTAGAACTTTATATTCAAATACAATATTTTCAAAAAAAAAAAACTTGTTTATTTATTTATTTTTTTAATCACAAAGACATGTTTTAGAGGTTATCTATAATGTATAATACATTATTTTAATTTTATATACAAGTAATTTTTATCAATGTAAATTATTAAAATTATTTTCTTTTATATTTTCATATTTAGTTAGTATCATAAATTTGTTTATTTTATTATAAATATAATATAAAATATTTTCTTTTTAAAATTAACAAGTATAACATTCTCATGAAATAGAGTAAATATTTTTCAAATATATTATCATAAGTAAAAAATATTAAGATGACTTTGATTTTTTTAATGAAAAAAGTATTATATGTTTTCAACAAATAATTTTTTAATATTTTTATTAAAAAATAAAACTAAAAAAATACTTTTCTATTGCTGAAAATATCCAAAAGCTCTAACTTTGATAGGCAAATCTGGAACTGAGGTTATAAAGCTTTATTATATTACTATATTGTTTCAATTCTTAAGTTCCAATTTATTTCACTTGTTCAATGCAATCTCTACTTGGTTTCTGTAGTCCAATGAGCATCGATTTCTTTTTTCTTTTTCTTTTTTTTCTCTCCAAGAAACTCTCAATTGAAGCACAAACATAGAAGGAGCTGCAACAAATCCATGAGTGCAGGCACCTTTAATTCTTGTTGTAATGTGAAGTAATGTAGATTGGAAGTTTACATTTTCCAAACGTTAAGAGAATGCAAGGCTGGTGCCATGGGTTTTAAAATAATTGAAAGATATAATTGTCATCTATATAAATGATTTGTCATCTATGTAACATATTATTTTTTTGATTTCCATGATTAGAAGTTGCATATCAAATGTATGCCCGATGAGCTTCATCCAACACACATAACAAATATATTAAAAGGCATGAGAGATTGGTGACCTATTTTTAGGTTATTTATCTTCTTCTTTTTTAAATAAAATAAAGATTGATTGTGAAATTTCAAATAGAGCTACAATTTTAGAGCCTAATTATACCCTGTTTTACCCGGAATTAAAGAAACAATGTAGAATTAAGGTTAAATTAAATTATTATTGAACGAATTTATATAAAAATTAAGTTTAACAATGTAATTAGATTTTTAATAAATCAATTTAATTTTATTATAGACCAAATTAAAGTTTAATTATATTTAAAAGTCAATTCAATTTTATTATGGGCCAAATTAAAGTTTAATTATGCTTAAAAATTAATTTGAATTTGATTGAAGGATTTGATTTGGTGCAATGGTTTAATTATTTTTTGAATAAGTGAAATTAATTTTATTAGAGGTTTACTTTGTGAAAAAATCAATTTTGGAGTGAATTTAAACTTAATTAAAAAAATTGAAATTTTAAAAAATTTAATTTAATTTTTATCAAATTAATTAATTATAAACAGAGATAAAAATGCAAGATAATTAGAATTTCAAGATTAATTAAAAATTAAATTAAAAAAATTTGCCAACCTGCAAAAGATATTGAACTATAAGAACTAACCACTGACGCTGGCCGCCAGCTCCTTAATCAACGTTGTCACCAACCTCACGTTAACCCCTTCACGTCATGACTAGCCAAACCTCAAGCTAGGCACCTCGACTCCAAGTAGTGTCGCCCCTCTCCTCATTGCAACATATTGCTTCATGTAAAATGAATTCTTGTTCTACATACCTAGACTAGATCTATGTTGCACAATGTCTTTTTACATAATGATATATATAAAGAAATTTATATGAAAGTCCCCCGGGACTTTCATCATCCAAACGAGTTTATAGGCTTCGCAAATTCTTATTCAGGATTAAGCAAGCTTCTTGATAATGATTTGAAAAATCCACATCTTCACTCATCTTTATTGGTTTTCAACAATCAAATGCTGACCATTCTCTCTTTACTTCTATTCATAAGAATAGTTTTAGTAACTTGCTCATCTACGTGGATGATGTTATCATTACAAAAAACAGTGCTTCTCATATTGCTGAACTTCAACATTATCTTCATGGGAAATTCCATTTTAAAGACCTTGGACCCTTAAAGTAATTTCTGGTCTCGAAGTAGCTTGCTCACCATGAGGCATTGTTTTTAGCTAACATAAATATGCCTTAAACATCCTTTAAGAAACCAAAATGTTGGGAGCCAAACCTGCTCTTGAATAAGAGCATCATTTAACAGTAGATTCTGGTTCTATTGTATCCCAACTGCTTCCAGTCATCTTGTGGGGTTGCCTGCTTTATTTGACTATCACCATGCTAGATTTGTCTTACTTGGTGCAAGTTCGTCAATTACTTCAGGATCCTCGTACACCTCATCTTGAGCTCTAAGATATATAAAGACAAGACCAAGACAATGCATTTATCTTCTTCATTCAAGTCCTGTTCAATTAGAAGCATATATATTACGACTCTGAAAGGGCAAGTTGTCCAACTACTCAGCGACTTACCACTACCACCACTAGATTCTTCATCTTTCTTGGGAGTTCTCCTATTTTATGAAAATATAAGAAACAACGACTATATCTTGATCTTTGGCCAAAGCTGAAAATCAAGCAATGGCATCGACGACAACTGAGATTGTTTGACTTCATTATTTGCTACATGACCTTGGCATTTTCTTGCATTCAACTTGTCTTTATTGTGATAACAAAGTATCCTTATCCCTTCATGTTATCGCCAATCAGTTCAACTCATGTTTCCTCATCACTCCAACTTTTGGGCATGCTTACTCAAGCTCTCAGACGAGAACAATCTCATGGCTTGTTGGGCAGGTTGGGCTTTATAAATCTACATACTCTAACTTGTGGGAGAGTATTGAAAATTCCACTTAATCGTCTCCTTTTCTTTACTTACATAATTACATCCATTTATAATTCATAGGATCATGTTGTATCTAACATTCCTCTGCATATTTCACTTTTGGGACTTAATTGGAACAAATAGCTGTGTGTGTGTGTGTGTGTGTGTAAACAATACTAATGAAAATGCATGTAAATATTTTCCATTCTACACCAGCAACTTCTCAAGAAGCAAGGCTTGGGCAAACACTAGATAGATCCCACGTAAGATTACCGGCTTCAACCCGTCGTTGCGTATAAACTGGAAGCCCTCTTTGATAAACTAATTACCGACCTACCTACGTCCAAGCAGAGGTGAGCACCACAGAGCATGTTCCGCAATATTTAGATAAGGTTAGCCAATGAAGTTACTTTTAATATTTTTATTTTGTATTTCTTGCTAAACAAAATGCCAAGTATAATCATTATTTTTGCCATCACTGACTACAACAGCTAGCGCAAAAGGCAATGCAAGAATTGAGAACGGAAGGAATGAGGTGGCTTTACTGTTAATGAAGATCCTGTGTTTTGACAGTGGACTTCCCTTTCCATCATACATAAACGGAAGAAATTGGCATCGCAGTTTCATATACCTCAACAGATTCAATTTTAATGCATGACGACCCGAGTTTAATATGTTAATATCAAAATTAAAATGTTAAAACCTATTTTAATTTTAAAATTTTAAGTTATTAGATAAGATATTAAAATATAATTTATATTATTTTTAATATATTTATTTAAGTGAAAGTTTTTAGAGCTTAAAACTTGCTTAATTTTATCAAACAAAATGGTGAAAGTGAGATTCGAACTTATAATTATTTTGTTCAATATCATGTCAAAGAATAATCTCTATTTAAAAGATTAATTAAATTTTTAAGTAAAACTTCAAGATATAATTTATATTATTTCTTAACATAAAATAATTAGAAGTAAATGCATACTTTTCATGTGGAGAATAACATAAAACTAAAAATCAAAAGAAAACCATAACCATTGTAGTAAAAAAACTTTTATCTAACAAGTATATAGATGCAAAATGAGTTGTTAGAAGTATCGCACGCAGGTCCGCGTCATGAGCATTGTTGTGGGGATTAAGAAGTTGTAATCTAGTTGTTTGATTCAGAGTCGCTAGAAAATTTATGTATGCTATTTTTATCAAAAATTCTAAGACAATGGACTAGTTGTGTTCAGGAAAGGTATTAACACCCTTGTACATTTTACCTGAGGTAAGTTACAGTGTGGCCTTCATATGGTTTAAAGATTTTGATATGTTCTTAATCGATAACTAATCTATGACTCAAAAAATTTACTCTTATTTATAAATGTGGCATCCTTAGATAAATTCTTATAGGAAAAATCCATGTAGGTGTCCTAACAAAGTTTAACTATTATGGAAGGTGAGAAGATTTTTCACAACTCATATATTGTTATGAAAAATACACTCAATTAAAATTGATGAATATTTTGAGTAATTTTGAGAATTTCCTAACCAATTTTAAGTGTTTAAATATCAACCTACTTATAGGTCTAGCATTTATACTAGAATAATGACCCTTAATTCTCATGAATTAAAATTTTTAAAGGGGTTATTAAAATATTAACTAAGTTATCATGAATTTAATAAATTAGTTATTAAATCCAAAAATACATGTAAAAAGTTTTTTGTGCAAAAAGTGTTAAAACTTACCATATATTTTTATTTTTTCAGAATATGAATTTTTTTTTGAAATACTTGGTTATATGCACAATAAATAAAACATAATTTTTTATATATTTTTAAAATGAGAAGATTTTTTTTCCAGTGAAAAACAGGTATTATAATACCAAGTTACATTTTACAGTATAAGTATATACTTCCGATATTAAATAAAATTATTGAAAAAATATGCGAGGAACCCACAAATAATTTTAAATTGGTCTTTAAAAGTTTTTGGAATTTATTTGGGTTTTGTTTGGCAAAACTTATTTTTATTCAAAAACAAAACAATCAAAATAGATATAAGGATGTGTTTTCCACACAACCTCTTAGGTCAAAAACTCTTTCACAAAAATATTAGAAAACCAAATAGGCCTTTACCAAGTGACCCGATTTTGACCTGATCAAGTTGACCCAAAAGCAGTGATTCAACCATATACTGAACCTGAAACCAAGGTTAACCCATAACTAAAATGAAATAGAGATTTAAACCAAAATAAAATCAAAACTAAAAATAAAATAAAATAAAATTATCTTACAAAAACAAATCAAACACCAAGAAAAGTAAAGAACAATGAAGCAAATTCAAATTCAACAATATAAACATCAAACCAGACCAGATTTCAAGCATAGATTAAGAATTAAAGGTCCATTACTTTGATTATCATTAAATCAACATGATTTTATCAAAAAAAAATTTTGATTCGAAATCAAAACCTTAAGATTGAAACTCTTAAAAACATGTTATTGATACAAAAACAACCTATATTATTTAATAGTGATGATGTATGCACATGAAAAGATCAAATTAAATAAAGTAAAAAAAATAATCTAAAACTAGTACTCAAGGCAATGTTTTTTAAATGAATATCAAGAATACGAATTCAAACTGCCCAGAAAACATGAATTACCATCAAACCCAGAAATTGACCTTTGAGGCCTTTAAACTTCTAGTTTTTGGTTCATATTGTTGTAACCTAATTTTGGATTCACTAAAAAATTTTTAAATGTTATTTTATCTTATTATTCATGACAAAAAAAATAAAAAAAAAAGAAAAAGAAAAGAAAAAAAGAGAGTTTAAAATATATTTTCTCGAGTCAACCATCATTTTCTGTCAAAGGTCCACCGAGTTGATACCCATATAAAAAAGTTTTTTTTAATTTAAAATTGATTTTTAGCGGGTGAAAAAAACTTTTTATAATACTGATTTGAATTTTTAATTTTTACCCCAATAAATAAATATTATTATTATTATTTAGTGTTATTATATATAATAAGACAAATAGTGATCGGTGGAAGTTTGAAAATTTTAACAATCCGTGAATTGTTAACAATTCATCCGTGAATTGTTGTCTGAATTCATTGACTATAAATAGCCAAGGAATTCAAGACATAAAAAAGAAAAAGTGATTAAAAATTCATTCTGCATTTACAATTATGAATTCGGAATTACTGTTTGGGTTACTACTATTTATTTTTCTTATATTTTTTGTACTGAAAATATCCCAATCATTAGATCTAATAATATTTAGATCTGAGCCTTTGATTTCTTAGGATACAATAGGCTTCACCACACCGGATTAAAACCCCAATCAATCTCAACCGTTCAAATAATCTGCTCTTCGATCTGGTTGCGCCACGTCAGCCGGTATACCGAGCACTCGGTACACCGCGCCACACCAAAGCGTAGACCATTCAATCCTGACCGTCCGATCAACTTGGAGATCAAACGAATCACAGCCGCACGATCTGTTCATCCAAGATC
>NW_011499886.1:1479869-1480035 GCF_000495115.2 Populus euphratica
AAGTCATCGATTCTCCCTCCTCAGCCATCAACGGCCAACGAGACCACCACCATCAGAATCCTAGTCCTCAGATCTACCAAAATCGACTATCTTTTCGCCGGAAACTCGCCGGAAAATTTCACGCGTGAACAGTTACCGCGCGTGAGAAACACGCGCCGCCAGTGCA
>NW_011499886.1:1480383-1503819 GCF_000495115.2 Populus euphratica
AGAGAAGGTGGACCCCGCGCCCGCCGTCGTGTAGCGACACACATAAACTACATTATTAATAACAAACATGTTTGAATTAAAAACAACTACAAATAACATCAAATCATTAAAACATGCTTAAGATTTCAACTTCCAAAGCTTAAGTCCAATTGATAGCTAACACAACATCAAACTTTAATTCAAAACTAACTCTTTAGGGCAAAAACCAAGTCTAGGAACCCAAGACATGAACTAACAACCTAGAAATAAGCATAAAATACCTAATGTCATATTTAACAAATTAAATAAAAAAACATCTCATTTCAGCAAGAACAACATTCAAACACCATTTTAAACATCTAGAAAACATTAATAACTAACTCAAAGCAACATTAAATAAAGAAAACAACATTTTCATTCATCAATCCATATAAATGCTAAAACACAAAATAATGCTAAAAAGATTCTAACATTGAAAAATCATGAATAAGTAGGCCATATGGACTCCACCTTTGAGTTTTCACATGGTTATACCATCTCCAAACTTGCTGATTATAGGCTGTTACTTCCCTTATCTTTTCCTTCTTCTTTCCCTTTCACTTAGTATTCTTTCCAAAGTTTGCTTGACCTTATAGTTTGCTTGACCTTATAGTTTAGGCTCTTAAACCTTCCAAGTAAGGTCTTTCCAAAAGATATTTACTCATGTTATTTCTCTTTATTTTCTTGTCTTTTTTATTTATTTATGTAGGTTGCTACTTCCATTATCTTTTCCTTATTTCTTTCCCTTTCACTTTTTATTTTTTTCAATGTTTGCTTGACCTTATATTTTAGGTTCTTAAACCTTCACAATAAGGTCTTTCCAAAGGATATTTACTCATGTTATTTCTCTCTATTTTCTCTTTTTTTTTTTTTATTTCTAGAGGCATTTCTAGGGTTTTTTTTTCTAGGTTTTTTAGTGGATTCCCTCAAAATTGATCAAAGCTCAGCCCTTTAATCAAAATAAAAGAGTTCTAGAGAAAAGCTAACAACAAGAAGCTTTTGTATTTGGTTGATTTAGCAATAGTGGTTTTTATTTAGGGATACTTGATGGTTTTTCTAGACTTGGAGGGCAAAGAGCTCTTTCTAGTATTTTGATTTTGAGATAGAGATTTAAAGCCTTTAATAAGAACCATTTGACAAGCTTTAAGTGTAAGCACACAAAAAAATTAATGGCTTTTGAAAAATGGGTATCATAGTCTGGGTTAACATGGTTGACCACTTTTGAGGCTTTACTAGAGCAGCTCCAATATAAACATCATTAGAAACTATATAAAGTTAGTAGTGGAGGTGTATACCTTTTGTTTCGATCAAATCTTGCTTAATTTGAGAAACTATATAAATTTAGTAGTGAAGGTGTATACCTTTTGTTTTGATCAAATCTTGCTTAATTTGAAGGTCTGTAGTTTTATATTCATTTATTCAAATATGTCAACTTGATTAGCTCAAAATCTAAAACTTTAGTGATGGTTGATTAGGGATAAGGTGTAAGAGACTTCTATAGAAGAATTAAGATGTACACGTCTAATTTCATGTAAATATAGTTATAAAGGGGATGTTCTTTTTTCATTTGCAAAAAACCTCGTGTCATTTGGAAGCTAGAACTCCAAAACAAGCTTTTGAAAGGTGCCAAATCAATCATCTAAAACTGCTAAGGAAGGAGATGAATAGTAGGTGAAAGATGCGTCATCTAGATTGAATCCCTAGAAGTTAGGTTTTTAATTTGAGATCTAACATATTTTATTTTAGTCCTTTTTTTCTAATTGCTTTTAATTACACTTGTAATAGTCTTATCAACTCTTAATGTAATGCAATTTATCCCTATCAAACTCAATTATCAACCTTAAAATTTAATGCCATTTTCATCTTAGTCCATTTTTAGATTTGTGCATTTGGACCTTTAATTGACCATCAAACTTTTAACTTTCTATAATTTGGCCTTTGATTTGATCAATTTTAACTCTTGAAGTCTCGCGCCTTTTATGATTTGGTCATTGATTTTTAATTTTTTCAATCAAACCCCTAATTAGTTATTAAATTTTATTTTTTTCACAACTAAGCTCCTAATTTAACCAATTAAACTTTTCAAAGTCCAATTTTAGTCCCTAGGCTTAAATTTCTTCAAATTAACACCTGAATTAACTTCAAAAAACTAATTTTCCTTGCAATCAAGTCCTCAATAAAATTGATTAAACTTTTCAAAATTCTCATTGAGTCCTTACTCATCCTAAATTTATATTTCTTTACACTAAAAAACAACATTTTCACTGAATGGGTCTTCTATCAATCAAAATTGGGTCACCAACTTTTTCTTTTGTCATTTTAGTCCTTTACCACTAACAAGGGGCAATCTTTCGGGCTTTCTTCATTTGTATTCTTCTATATTTTTGTATTTTCTTTTTATATTTTTTTCATGATTTTTTTAGGTAAAAAATGAGTAACAACAGGAAGTACATCTTTTATTGATTTTATGGTCTACTTAAATACACACGAAAATATTGATAACAAAACTCCAATTTAGGATGCATAACTTCTCTTCAACGAGGATCCATCTTCAGAAGCATTTCCTTAATACGATGGGATAAGATGAAAGTGCCTCTGCTAAAATAATTTATCATTAATACTTGAGAAATGAATATTCCATCTCGTAAAGAAACTACTCTATGCTTTTCTAATTTTTCTCTAACATTTCGAAGAAAACATTCACGTATAAATCTAGAAGAGATTTAGTTAAATAAAGCTTCAATGTGTGTTGACTTACCTATACCACCCATACCCTAAATTCCTATCGTACATACACCTGGTGATCCAATGCATGGTAACGACTCCATACTTGGTATCCTTAGAACGTGCAATCGCAATGAAAATGTTAAATTTAAAATTTTTAGGAGTTTTAGGGTTCATATTAGACAAGTCTATAGTTTTTTAAGGTTTATATATATTAATTAAAGATTAAATATTTATTTTTACTTTGAATAATTACTTTAAAGATAGGTTATCTCAAACCATAAACCATCCAAGTGTTCAACCTTTAAGAGTAATCCACACGAATTACCAGTAAGAAATCTTCTAAACCCTTTTAAAAGAGAGGGATTGTCATACCATAGAGTGCTAGATATATTCTTTTGTGTTTAAGTTATAATATTCTATTTATAGGAAAACCTAAAAACCATATAAATGAAAAAAAAATATCAATTTACCCATTAAACAATATCATATATATTATTTTAAGATGATTTTATAAATTTATTAAATCAATTTTCTACTTAATTGTTTTTAGTTATAGAAGTGTAATCCACTGTATTAATTACATTCTAGTTCTTAATTTCTAAAACTTATTTCAAATCAATTTATATTTGATTAATTATCTCATTTTAATTTTTGACCAATGACTTTTATGTGATTGACCTGTTAGGTTCTCTAATAAGTTGGTCCAAATATAAATCATAATACTAAATAAAATAGAATTAAATAAATTAAACAATTTAATTTATCACCAATTTAACAATTGATTGATTTATATTTGAAGATCAAGTATAATGTCTAACAACTTATCATGATCCTCCAAGTATTAAAAAAGTCATAAGTTGTTTAATTTAACCTTTTAGTGATCAGTTTCTCGGTGTTATTTTTATTTATTCATTAATAATATTTCAATTTAGATATTATATCATGAAGTATGTATGCTTTGTTAAATTATTTTAGTTCTTAATGCTATAGTTATTGATTTTTTAAATAAGATTTGAAACTCTTTTCAAATCTCATTCGATCCTAGTCAAAGATTTCACAATCAATACTATTTCATAATAGATATAACATTTTTTCTAATTCACTCAAGGTGATTTATCCTTTCTTAATTATTTAAATACTTTCATATGGTTTATGTTATACATAATATCTACCTATTTTTTACCCTTGATTATAATAATGTATGGTTAATTAAATCATAACACTCTTCATAAAAGATAACTTAATAATCTTAAGTCTAGTTATCACTTACACAAATTTCATATAAGCCTTTTCATAAAAATAAGTGATTTCTCCATATAGAATTCTATGAGAGTCAATTCAATATATATGTTATCTAACAAGCACTTGCATATTAGTTCAAAGTATCCCTCGTACCTTAGTTTATCAAAGCAACTGCTTCATTTCATAAAAATAAAAGAACATAATATGCACTAGTATCAACAATTCTAATTAATATCCAATCTTAATAGAACATTGACCAAGAATATTTAGGAATAACGTTTTGATGTAATAGCAATCTCATAAAAGTAATAACTTTATAATTTTTTATACAAAACTTTTTTGTTCAATAAGCTTGTATTTTTACTCTAGATTCACTAATCAAACATTATATTCGTTAATCAAATAAAGTTGAATATTAAAGATAAATAAAGCCTTTTATTAATGATAAATATGTTTAAAGTGAATAAATTTAGTGCTACGTGTAACCAACCAATTGGTTACATGAAATATTCACTATCATCAACCTTTCTATTACATGAACCTATTTCAACCAAGTTACCAAAATTGCTTGAGGATAAAGGTTTTAGCTCCTTCATAATGTAATCAATAATTTCCTGGACTAGTTCAGGCTCTTTCCTGCAAAACATGTATAACAAATAAACATAGTAAGTGGAAACAATCATATAAAACTCAACGGTATTTTAAAAAGTTATGTACAAATAAAATTCTATGTTTTAAAAATACATAGAATTAATGATGAAACAAGTATAATACTGAATTTGATTATAAGTAAAAGGTGAAAACTCTATTGAGATGCTCTTCACGTGCATGGATCCAATGATTAATAGTCATATTTGAATCTTACTTAGATGGAAAGATATTTATATGAGCCTGAAACCTTTAATCGTATGTTATTTTAACTTGATTTTATTTAATAAAGATGAAGAGTATTCACACAAGCCTAGCAGCTTTAACCATATGAGATGTTAACTTAATTTTATTTGATAAAGATGAAGAATATCCATATAAGCTTGAAATATTTAACCATTTGAGATCTTAATTTGATTATATTTAACAAAGATAAAAAGTATTCAAACAAGCAAGCTTTAACAGTGTGAGATTTTAAATTTGGCTTGAATTAATGAAGATAAATAGTATTAACATGAGTCTCAAAGCTTTAACCATGTGAGATCTTAACTTGATTTTATTTGATAAAGGAAATGATTTTGATCCCTTGCATGATTTAATTTGAACGAGGGAAAGGATTTTGATCCCTTGCTTCCTTAATGAACTTGAATTTCTTTGAGAGAATTGTTGCTACCCATTTTTGGAGTATTTTTGAAAAAAACATAGCAAAAAACAATAAAACCCCAAAAAGGATGTTCTTGATATATTTGCATCATTTTCAACATTTTCTGCATTGCCCTAAAAGGATTCAAATTTCAAATGTTTTTTTAATACGTTGGGCTTTTAATGTATTATTTTTAAAATCATTGATTTTTCTTATTAAGTCAATGTTAATATTGCTCCATTTCAAAAAAAATCAAAACACAAATATTGGACCAAACAATTGGGAAAGAAAGAAAAAAATTTCACCTATAAATAGGTGCTCATGTTCACATAATAAAGGGGGAGCCATAAAAAAACCCTAGATCTATTCCCTCTACACAAACATGCTACCACCAACACAAAAAAGCCTTAGCCATCCTCCACCTTCACCTCAATCGCCTAACCAAACTAGTCTATTTCCTCCTGTCACATCCCTCCATATTTTTTAATAAAAAAAACAACTGACTATATAAAAAAAGAAGCACAAAACAAATCCACCATCTTTCCCTATTGTCGATTATCCTACCAGCTACCTTCCATCACCAATACCCCTACTTTCATACCATAGCCCACAAGCTCTAGTTTTGGTTGCATAACCAACAACTTTCCCTCTTCACTAACTAAAGCCTCCCACCAAATCCTAGCAGACCATTCAACCGATAGTGACCTTTAAATACTAGCACAAAAACCCACCACTACCAAACCATAAGTCATGATTACCCTTCTCACTTAATAGACTACTAAGAGCATACATAGACATTCATGTAAGTATATACATACTCACTAGCCACCATAGCTCCTTTACTCCAGCCTATATATAGCAATACCCACAAATCCAACAACCTTCACCCACCACTATATCCATGATAAAGCCACCATCCACAATCGTGTTTTCCCCTATCTTTTGATTCCAATTATGGTTATCAACATAACAACTTGTCACTGCCACTCACTAAAGTAAAAACCCAGTCATATTAATAACCTTTTAGTCCTAAAATAGAGAAGACATAACGTTGATCTTCACTGCTAGCCTAAAAAAAAAAAAGGAAATGGGGGATCAGAGCTTTGGGAGGCTAGATCTCCCTCATCGGAGAACTTGAAAGAACACCTCTATTGGAGTGAAGAGGAGAGAGAGGAGTTTCGGATCTAATAGCTAGCCATCCTCCAGTAGTGGCAATGCGTGAATCCACGTGCCAACAGTAATCCCAGTAATTCTCGTATACATTAAACATCTTAATAGGTCAATTTATGAACTCAAACCATTATTGGACACATTGCTAAAATATCATGAATTTTATAACCAAATGTTTGGTGTTTAGTATAATATTTGGACTTTTTTATACTGTTAATTTGATTTGACTTGTGTTTAGTTTCAAAAGAATTTGATTTATTATGTTGAATTATGGATTTATTTTCTGGGTTGTGATTGCTTTATGAACGTTAATATTAACATATGAGTTTGTTTTGGTGTCGATGTTTGGTGTATTTAGACTAGCATGAAATTTGAATGAAGCATGTGAATTAATAAAATTGGTATGAATGTTCGATGTTTGCTTGCTTTTGAGTCAAATTTCAAATAGTAAATAAGTTGTTTTAAATTGATATCTTGTTTGATTTAAAACATATTATTGTGTTTCGTTGAATGTGGCTTTAGTTAAATTTTTAAAAGTTCGATGAAAATTTTGCAAATCAATTTTGATACCCCCACTTTTGTTTTTACCCTTTCATATTTAGTATTTGGAATTGTGACATACACGTGAGGTGCTTTTTCAATATTAAACAAATTGATTCTCTTTAAAAAACATAACAAAAAATCTTTTCTTTAAAAATATAATTTCTATTTTAATTTGCATATGGACAAGTCTCTCAAAAATGTAAAAAATATCATATTGTATCTCCATACAAAAATTCAAGAATATGTATTTTCATGCATTTTAGGTTTTAATAATTAGTTTATTAAAGCCTTGAGAACCTGACCTATATTTTAAAAAATACCAAAAAAATTATTTTTTTGGTTAGTATCTAGAATTATGAATTTATACGTAAGATGTATTCCTGATATTAAATGAAAAGTTAATTCGTTTTGTTTTTATATTGATATTAGAATGGTTAGGTTTTTTTTACCTAATAAGATCTCCTTATCGATGAGGATTTTTCTTCAACTTTAGACAGACGTCCAATGATTACAAAACATAACAATATCTTAGCTTATATTAGACAAATGAACAATGCAGCTTACCACCAGGTAAGGCATATTAAGGGTTCTAATACTTTCTATTTATGCAACTAGTTCCCGTACCCGAACTCTAAAACTAGTTAAGGTTTCTAGTAACCAAAATACTAGGTGGCAACTCTAATTTTTCTTTTTTTTATATATAGATAAAGAACAATACTTTTTATATATATATATATATATAGATAAAGAACAATAATTTCCTATTCTTTTCACCTACACCATTAACAATAATTCCTTGTTCTTTTCACCTACACCATTCTCGACCATTCCCGATCCAGGGGGATAATCATCGTGACGTCGTACATGTGTGACAAGAACTTCCATATATTTATACTTGGTCTCTAGTCTTTTCTTCTCTTTTTTTCCTTTCCTTTTCTTCTCTATTTTTTCTTTTTTGTCTTTCATCTTTTATCTTTTGTCTTCTATGTCTTTTTATTTTATTTGGTGACCTTGTTGTCTATGTATAGACAGACTATGAGCTATTTACCTTTTAATATCCTTTATCTAAGAGGTATTTGAGAAAAAAATGTTATCAAAATTATTTAAAATACCCTTATTTAGAAGGAAATTAAAGTAGGAACCATGAAATATATTTGGAATGAGTTTGTTTTTAATTTAATTTGAAACCAAACTTAATAAATTTAATCTAGATGCAAACCCTAATAAATTTAATTTGCTTAGTCATAAAAAGCTTAGATCATTGGCTAGACATGTTGACATTTTAGTGTTTACAAGAAAAAATTTCTTTAAATAAATTCAATGTTTTTTCTATCATAATTTTTGGGTTATTCCCTAAATTTTTTATCTTTTTTCATTTTCAAAATAAAAATAAAATAATAAAATAATGATAGCAAGAAGACTAATATTTTGGCAAAAGCAAGCTTAGAGGATTTCAAATGTAGAAAAATCATGTTGTAATTTTGGATGGAATTGGGAGCATAATTGTACTCTATTTTACCCAAAACTAAAGAGACAATGCAGATTTAAGATCAAGTTATATGTTTTAATCATTGGCCAAATTAAAGTGAATTATATTTAAGAATTAATTTGAGTCCAATTGAAATATTTAATTAGGTGCAAGGACTTAATTATACTTTAAATAATTTAAATTAATTTTATTTAGGGTTTAATTGATGAATAATTAAGTCTGAGGACCTAATTTGTGGTTAATTAAGAAGATTGAAATTTTAGGAGGCCAAATTGATTTTTTACCAAGTTAGTTGATTAAAATCAATGGTAAAATTATAAGAAAATCAAAGTTGTGGTATGAATTAAAGGTTTAATTGTAGAAATTCACAACCAATAACCACTTTGCAAAAAGGCACCAAACTATGAGGATTCAATTGATTGAAATCAAAAGTAAAATTAAAAAAGTTAAAAGTTTGAAGGTCAATTAAAGGTCAAATTGCATAAATCCAGGACCCATGACTAAAGTAAAAAAAAGTTGAAATTCAAGGCTGACATTGAAGTTCAATAAGGAAAAAATTATATCAAAGGTTTAAGGTCAATTAGAGATGTAATTGAAACAAATTAAAAGATGGAGGGATAAATTAAACTTTGGTCAAAACCCTAAATCAAAACCCTAAAATGTCCAAAACAGTGTCGTTTTGAATAGTAAAAAAAGGACCAAACTATATGTCGTTTTATGCTTGTTCGTCTTCTTGTCTATTTAAGTTAAAAAAAACCGCTTGAGTGGCCTCTTTTTTAAGACATTTAATGCCTTATCTCTCTATCAAATTTCACAAAACTTACATGCAAACTATGACTTGATATCTAACTACACCCTAGTGTAGGCTTTTCTAGTCGATTAAAGCCATAATAGTTGTGATATTTCCTTAAAGTGGCCAACTTGAACAACCCCTTCTACAGTAACTCTTCCAGGGCATGATGACAACGTTGAACCAACAATTGAAATCCTTCCTAGTCGAATCAAGAGCTAAAATTTAGCACTATTAAAGACAAAATAAGGGTGGATTCCATGGCCTAAAGGAGGAGAAATTATAAGCCAAAGTCTAGAAAAAAAGCCATTCATTTCCCCAGTTTCCATTTTTCTTCTCCTCGATACCTCTTCTTTCACTGCACCTTCACTACTACCACCACTACTAACCACTCCTTGATCTTTTTTGCACCATTAGAAACACAACCAGCAACATTCCTTCTCCGGCAAGGCAAGTTCTCCCTTCTTTTTCTCCTCCTAAAACCCTTATAGCTTTTACATTCTATATACAATGGCCATGATAATTACCCCATGGTCACTAGGCTAGGCCAGTGACCATGCGAGTTTGGGTTGGAACCAACCAAAATGGCTGGGCCATGTCTAGCTTAGTAAAAAAGAAAAGGCAATCTGTATGGCAACCAGTCGGTCCAACCTAACCCAACTAGGTTCGACCTAGTTGGTTAGGGCGGGCCTAACCTAATATTATAATAATAATAGTAATATAAAAAATTCAAGGGTCATTTCAAATATATTTATGATTTTCATGTATGTTTTTCTACCAATTTTACATAATTCAAGCTATATATTTACACTATAAGATATAAATTCGATATTAAAATACCCGGTTTTCTCTAAAAAAGTTTCAAAAACTTTTGAAAATTAAAAAAAATCTTAAAATTTTGTAAATTAATTTCCTCATTCCAAAAAAAAAACAATAAAGAAACAAAAAATATTTTGTTTTCATGCATACGGTCAAATCCTAAAAATCTTCCAAGTATATTTTGATTTTAAAAAATAAAATCTTTCTCATGTTTTAAAATACAAAATGGGTATTGTAATCAATTTACGATTAGGATTTGGCCAAAATATCAAAAGCTCTTCATCAATCATTTTATTCACTTTATATTTAAAGTGTTACGATTTAGTTGTAGACTTTAATACTTAAGGGTGTAAAACTATATGGTAAAGTATATCATTAGATATTAAAGATACAAAAACAAAAATTATAAATAAATAAATATGATGCTAAAATTTAGACATTAAAATGGTTAGCATTTGCCTAATAAGATAAAGACTTTCTCATGAAGGAAGATCTGTCTTATATATCAGAAAAGATCAACGAATAAAAGCTTAATATAAAAATAATAATCAAACAACAATATTACAGCTCAACTCAGATAAAATATATTGGGGATGATGTGTTTTCCACTTATCCAATCAACTTTTTACCTAGACTCTCACAAACCACTAATTTACTAGTAATCATAATAAATAATAACTCCTAAATCTTAATAATAATTGTTTAACTAAACCCAAAACTTTCCTTTCTCAATTCCTCCAGGAAGGAGTAAAACACGTCAGTGTCATTCTACATCACCCGTGACATTGTCAAATAAATGATGCTTATACTGATATCAAACAAGGAGTGAAAATAAAGAAAAAAGAAAAGGTGATAACTTACTTGGTGTCATTAAAATGCCAGCCTTTTAGATTAGCTATTTCGATCAAAACACGTTTCCAATTGTCCACCTTGTCTGAACTGATTTTTCTCTGATGCTCGGCAAGTGCATTTCCATAACTGTTACTCAGCTCTCGGACATGGGTTGGATCAACATGGTAAAATACTGGTATAACAATTTGCTGTAACGTTTGCCTGCATTCGAGGATCTTCTCCAGTTCTTCCAAACACCAAGGAGAATCTGCATAGTTTTTGGAGAAAATGACGATTGAAACATTTGATTGTTCGATTTTTTCCAAGAGGATCCGTGAGATCTCTTCTCCAGCACCAAGTTTGTAGTCGATAAATGTTTCGATTTCATTTTGATCTAGAGCATCATAAAGATGTCTAAGGAAATTATGGCGGACGTCAGCACCTCTAAAACTAAGGAACGCATCATATTTCCATGGAGGAGTAACGGCGGAAGAGCTTGACGCCATAATACAAAAGTTGGCACAAGTGAGCGTGCGTGGAGAGTTTTGGTGAAGATCCAGATGAATATCCTGAAACATTAAGCACACAATTTTAGATACTAGAAACCCGAATTAAAAAGGACATGAATATCCGAGTGTAAGAATTTACACTGAATTCCAACTTCAAAAGGTAGTATAGAATTATAAAAGGATAATACATTTTCGACATGCAACAGTGCATGCGCTTTTGAAATCTGATATGAATGTTTTACATCAAATTCCGCCACTATTCATTAACAGCCCGCTGCGCCAAGGAAAAAAAAAATCTTCATGGAAAGATTATCAAGACTCCAAAACAACATAAATGATTGCGAAGAACAAACAAATAGATTTTAATGATAAAAGAGAGAGTGACATAGGAAATAACTCTACCAGTTAACCAAAGGGCCTAATGATCTTTCACCATGTATTCGCCAGGACGCTAGCTATTGTATAGAGAGAATCATTCTTTCGCTTCAAAGAGATCAACTGAAGAGAAGTTGATTTAAATTTCCAGGAAGAAACGTTTTTAAAGTTAGCCTACTCCTGTTTACGTGAATGAACTAAAGCAAATTAGACGCGCGTGATTAATAAACAAAGACTGAACATTTTCTCTTAATTATTCTGTTAATCATGATTTGACGAACCCATTAACCAAAGACCTAGGATATAAAAAGGCATTAACTATATGTTATAGCTAGGCAACCCCACCAACATGTTGCAGCTCAAATTGATGCACTGCATGGGAAAGGATATATTGTCTTGTTGATAGCAGCCTAGCAGGAATCAAGTGGAGGGCCGACCAGTTTCATAACTACTGATTTCGCCTGTTTTGTCCCACATTGCAGTTGTGATGGAAAATAAATTTCAAGAGGACCCAACAGATTGAGAGTAGAATGACCATATCATGAGGCAAAGCGCAAGTGGACGAGCAAGTTGATGAGATCATAATTTAAGCAGTTGGAAAGGAAGCAATTGTCTGGTTCCAGCTTGTAGGTAAATGGGATTCAAATATTTTTATTTTTCTTTACTTATTTTTTCAACTACAAACTTTAACTTTTGCTGTATATGTGAAAGAATATTAAACTCTCTTGTTTCTTGTATATGTTATATGTTAAGGCTGTAATACACATGATTTATAAGATTATAGTCTATTCTAAAAAAGTAAACATAGCAAACGCAATAGGAAGAAATACTTATTACAATAGTTGGCCAATATCTTTCATTTAACACTCCCTCTTCAAGTTGGAGTTGGAGTGTGAATATCGACTACACCTAGCTTGCAAAGATGGGATTGGAACAGGGGTGGTGTAGGCAGTGGCTTGGTGAAAATGTTAGTGACTTGAAATTATGTTTGTACATGAGCTGTCTTGATTTCATCGTTTTGAATTTTTTCATGAATGGTGTGGTAATCCAATTCGATATGCTTGGTTCATGATTAGTACTTAAAAGTGCGTTTTTATCATGGTTTTATATCATCATTTTGCACTTGAAGTATCAATAACTCCTTAACTAAAATATGTTTTACAATAATGTATCTAATAATATAAGATACCTATAAATTGTGGTAAATGTCTATTTTTAATGCAGGTCTATCACATAAATGAAAGGATTGATTGATGACTTGAAGAACTTAAATTGCAAGGATAAAGAGATGGCCAAACTTAGAAAAGAGATGTCGGTGCAATCCAAACCGGAACACTGTTCGGTAAATGGGTCATATCTGGAGCTATATATCTCAGATTTAGGTCAAATTTATATGGATGGAAAGGTAAGACATAGGCCTACAACTTTCATATGGAGCCCAAGATCTAAAAAGGCCATTATCAAGTCCAAATTGTAGCAACAACAAAGAAGCCCGAATCTGTCTTCCAGCCCGAGCACTGTTCGGTATTTTGGCCATATCTGGAGTTCTAGAAGTCCAAATGAGCTGAAGTTTTTACACAAGAAAGCTGAGACAATTGCCTACAACTTTCATGTTTGCAACTGGCTCCAATTTTGACGTTATCAATGACGTTTTGGGCAGACAAGAGAAGATAAAGATTGTCACCAAGTCAAAAGTTGGCCACCCACTTATCAATTAGTCATCAAATCAATAGTTCCCATTTTTGGCCTATAAAAGGAGGCATTTGCCATGCATTTAGGCATCTTGATTTCCAGATCAAGATCATGCTCTTCCTTTCTCTCTTTGTATTTTTTATGCTTTGTTTTCATTAATATTAAGTTTATGCCTTTCATTTCCTTTCCTTTACTTAGTTAACTTTTATGTTCTTATTTTGTTTATCTATTTTGCTTTCTTTCATTATGTCTAGCTAAGTTAATTATGTCAAGGTGAAAAGGTTACACTAATGGTGTAAGAATAAGTATAATGTAAACTTAATATGGACTTTAATGTTTGATACTAACATGTTTTATATTTGTTATCTTGTTCACTCTTTAATACTTTGCTTGTTAAATAACTAATCTTGATTTATGTTGTATAACACTTGGTACAACAAATGCTTGGCACTTTCATAGCCCATAATGTATGGTATAACCGACACCTGAGCTATGAAAGGAACTTGATTTATTGTTAACATAAGTTATAATCATGAATGCTTGACGAGATTTACAAGTATTAGCATTAATTGAATAAGATGACTAATGTAATCATGTTAACAATATATAATCTGATTGGAACCTCCTTTGTGTGTGGTTTCCAATTCAATAATAAGAGTTTATACTATACTTGTTTGATATACCATTAGTGGAACCTCTAACCTTGACATT
Source organism: Populus euphratica (assembly GCF_000495115.2). Lineage (NCBI taxonomy): Eukaryota > Viridiplantae > Streptophyta > Magnoliopsida > Malpighiales > Salicaceae > Populus > Populus euphratica. The sequence goes on from NW_011499886.1 coordinate 1,494,591, forward strand.
TGTTATTATCATTGTTTAATCGTTACATTAATATTCCATCTCAAAGTTCTCATCTTCTTCTTCTTCCATGGTAAACTGTGTTGGTTGCAATATAAAGTGCAGTTTTGTTGTCACAAAGTAAGGTGGCAGGTTGGTGATGTGCTACTTGTAGATCCTGTAAAAGATATCGCAGCCAAGTGAATTCACAAGTAGTGGCTGCCATGGATTGGTATTCAGCTTTTATAGATGACGTTTAGACAGTGACTTGCTTTTTTCTTTTTCATGATACGAGGGACCTGTCAAGAACAATATAATATCCAATAATTAAGCGCCTTGTAAAAGGGCATCATGCCCAGTCCGCATCGCAATATACAGTTAAGCGCAATAGCCCATTCAAGGAGAATAACAGCCCTTGGCCAGGAGCTCCTTTAAGGTAATGAAGGAGCTAACGTGTTGTGTCAAAATGGTGCTTTTAAGGTTCATGCATAAACTGGTCAAGTGTGTTTACTACATATGTGATTTCTGGCCTTGTAATGGTAAGATAAATCAATTGTCCAACAAGTCTTCAATAACGAGTAGGGTTTTTGAGGGTGTTACTCCCTGTAGGCATAAAAGCAACATTTGCATCAATAAGAATATTTTAAGGTTTGATACCAAGCAAACCTGTATCTTTTAAGTTATCCAATGTATACTTTCGCTAGCGAAAAGAAATGCTAGATTTGAACCGTGCAATCTCAACTCCAAGGAAGTATTTTAAAGGGCCAAGATCCTTAATTTTGAAATAAGTGATGAGAAAACGTTTAAGGTCTCATATGGCAGCATCATCATTCCTAGTAATTATTATATCATTAATGTATAATAAAATAACAGTGAAAGATTGGTTATGTGTTTGTGTGAAAATTAAATAATCAGCTTTAGACTAAAAAATAATAATATTCTGTATAGTAGATGAAAACTTATAAAACCAGTTTCGTGATGCTTGTTTGAGACCGTATATGGATTTGTGGAGGCAATAGACATTGTGCTCGTGGTGGAAACATATAGACTTCTTCATGGAGGTCATTGTACATGAAGGCATTATACACGTTCATTTGATGCAGGGGCTATTTGCAGACAACAACAACAATAAGAAGACAACAAATAGTGAAGAGCTTAGCAATAAGGGCAAAATTTTTCGTGTAATCGATGCCTTTACACTAGGTGTAGCCCTTGGCAACCAAATGGGCTTTGTATTTTTCAATGTAACCATCATACTGGTATTTAACCTTGAAAACCCACTTACAGCCAATCGAACGATGACCAATAAATAATAAAGTGAAAGACCAAGTATTGTTGTCCTCTAGAGTTGTGATCTTAGAATTCATAGCGGTCATCCAATGAGGGTGATGTCGTGCCTTCTTATAGGAGCTGGGTTAAACTAAGTGAGATATATTATTGATAAATATGTGATGAGGTGCAAAGAGATTAGAGTGAGACACATACCAAGTGATGGGGTAGCAAGTGCCAAACATGACAGAAAAGGTATCATCAAAGGCAAGCAAGGCGATATGATAAGCTTGGTAATCTTTGAAATAGGTAGGGGGTTTTGTATGGAGGTTGGATTAGCAAATAGGCAAGGGATAGGCAGCTATAGAAGGGGTGAGGGATTTAGAATGAAGGTGTGGGGTGATGGGTGAAGGAGGCAAGGGTGGGCCAGTGAATGGGTAAGGGTGAAGCGTGATCAATGGGAAGCAAGAAAGGATGAGAGATACTAGAAAGGGAATTAGGGAAGACTGGTTGGGGTGGAGGAGCTCCATGAACCCTTCACTTCATCATCAAGACTTTAATACTATGAAAGAATATTAAACTCTATTATTTTTTGTATATGTTAAGAAAGTTATAATACGCATGATTTATACAAATTGTAGAATCTATTCTAGAAAAGTAAACAATCTATTCTAAGAAGGACAATCATAATAATTGTGATTGCCATAATCACAACAAACATAATAGAAAGAAATACTTATTCTAATAAAGTCAAACACAATAATTGTGATGTTTACAGAGATTCTTTTAACATCAAGGTTTTTTTTCCCATTAGTTTAGTTCCTATTTTTCTATTTATCATTGAAAAAAGTTATATTATTTATTTTGATGGAAAGAATTACTCCACATGAGAGTTTCAATTTAAGATATTTATGAAGGATAAAGAACTACATTTAAGTAATTTAAGATTTCATGTGTTAGTTTAATCAACCACCGGAACACTGTTCGGTAAGATTTCATGTGTTAGTTTAATCAACCAAAATCATGTTCTATCTTTAGAGGGTTTTGTGGGGGAATATTATGTGACCTAATCTTAGTCACTCAGCATGGCCTTAATTCAAGAAACATAACGTCTTAGATGATTGATATGGCATATGCTACTCAAGGTAAAGAAAGATTAAGGTTACATACTTCATATTCTAATATTAAATCAGAATATTATCAATGAAATGATATTAATTATACTGAAAAACTAGTCACTAAGAGGTTAAGTCAAACCACTAATGACTTTTATAATATTTGAGTGATAATGACACATTGCCAAATGATGCACTTGATATTCAAATATACATTAATCGATTATTAAATTGATAATAAATTAACTTATTTAACTTATTTAATTCTATTTAATTAGAATTATAATTTATATTTACACCAACATATTAGAAACCTAATGAGTCATACATATTAAGAACCATTATTCATAAATTAAACTGGAATAGTTTAATTGCATACAACTTGATTAAAATATATTTTAAAAATTAAGGACTATAATATAATTAATATGAAGGTTATATTTCTAGACTTAGAAAAATCAAGTAAGGACTTGATTAAGTTAATTTCTAAAATTATCTGAATTAATATATGGATATTAGTGAAGGCCAAATATTTTACCAATTTATAGTTTTTTAGATTTTTCTATAAATAATAATTTTTGCCTCTTATTTAGTTGTTATTGTTTATTAGATAGAAAAATTATGTAAGTCATAGTATAAAGTGCTAGTACTCTAAGCATAATAATCTCTCTCTTCTAAATAGGGATTTAGAAGATTTTTCATTGGTGGTTCATGTAGATCATTGTTATTGGCCAAACAATTAGATGACTTATGGTTTGTGATAACTAGCCTTTAAAGAATTATTTAAATTTGAATAAAATCAAATCTTTAGGTAATAAATTCCAAAACAAATCTAGATCTGTTTAACGGGATCCTAGAAACTCCCAAATAATTTTGTTTTATTGTTTCTGCTACGTGTATGACATTCAGACCTAACAAAATATTGCTCTTATAACATATCACTTAAAGATTGAGATTAAGCAAAGAGAAGATAGATTCTTTGTGAATTAAGAGAAGTTTACAAAAGACATTTCCAAGAATTTCAAAATGAAGGATTGTACAAAGTGAACACTACAGTTAAGTGTAGAGACATATTAAAGAACGATGGAAGAGAAAAGATAAACTCTACAACATTCAAAAACCTAGTTGGGAGTTTAAGATACATGACATTCACCTACCTAGATATTCTTTTTAGAGTAAGGCTTATGAGTAGGTTTATAGAGACACCATCTATGACATATTTCAAAGTTTTGAAGAGAATTATTTGACATATCAAAGGTATTATTGATTTTGGCTTATTCTATGAATATTCTAATAGCTTTGAACTTATGAGTTATATTGATAATGATTAGGTTAGAAATATAGATGATAAAAAAAGTACTATATGCTTTATTTTCTACCTAAAAGACACAATATTCATATTTATTTTAAAAAAACAACCTATATTCACATTATCAACTTATAAAGATGAATATATAGTTATTACAACATGTGTTTGTCATTCCATATAGCTAAAAAGATAATTAAAAAAGTTGCAAATGACATGAAAGAAGCCTACAAAAATTTATATGAACAACTCATCAGTCATTACTTTAATAAAGAATCTTGTGTTTCATGACAAAAGTAAGTACATTAACACATGATTTCATTACTTAGAGATTACATTACAAACAAGGAAGTTGAAGCCAAGTATATAAAGACCTAAGATCAAGTCTCAAACAATTTCATTGACATGACTAAAAAATTGATGTCTTCTCTCAAGTGCAGAAGTGTCGAAGTAATAAATAACCCGACAAGACTAGAGTCCAACCACAGGGAGGTTAATTGTATAAATTATAAACAACAATAATACAACAACAATAATAATAACAGCAACAGTAATAGTAGTAAAGAAGAAGAAGAAGAAGAAGAAGAAGAAGAAGAAGAAGAAGAAATAAATAAGAACTATGAGATAGAAAATCAATGTAAGAATTAAATAATAAAAACAACATATGTCAAGGTTAGAGAATCCACTAATGGTATTTCAAACAAGTATAGTATAAACTCTTATTACTCAAATGAAAACCACACACAAAGTAGATTCCAATCATATTATAAATTATTAACATTATTATATTAGTTATCTTATTCAAATGATGCTAATACTTGTAAATATTGTCAGACATTCATCATTCTAACTTATGTTAACAACAAATTAAGTTCCTTTCATAGCACAGGTGTAGGTTATATACCATACGGTTGAGCTATGAAAGTATTAAGCATTTGTTGTAATAAGTATTATACAACATAAATCTATATTAGTCATTTAACAAGCAAAGTATTAAAGAGTGAATAAGATAACAAATATAAAACATGTTAGTATCAAACATTAAGGTCCATATTAAGTTTACATTATACTTATTCTTACACCATTAGTGTAACCTTTTCACCTTGACATAATTAACTTAGCTAGACATAATGAAAGAAAGCAAAATAGATAAACAAAATAAGAACATAAATAAGATAAGAGTTAACTAAGTAAAGGAAAGGAAATGAAGGGTATAAACTTAATATTAATGAAAGCAAAGTATAAACATTACAAAAAATACAAAGAGAGAAAGGAAGAGCATGATCTTGATCTGGAAACCAAGATGCCTAAATGCATGGCAAATGCCTCCTTTTATAGTTCAAAATTGAGAAATATTGATTTCATGACTAATTGATAAGTGGGTGGCCAACTGTTGACTTGGTGACAATCTTTATCTTCTCTTATCTACCTAAAACATTATTGATAACGTCAGAATTGGAACCACTTGAAAATATAAAAGTTCTAGAAAATTGTTTTAGCTTTTCAGGAAAAAAAATTAAAGGGACTTCTAAAACTCCAGATCTGGATCAAACACTGAATAGTGTGCGGGTTGCAGGACAAATTCGAACTTCTTCGTTGTTGCTACAATTTGGATATGAAAATGACCTTTTTAAATCTTAGGCTCTCCATGAAAGTTGTAGACCTATGTCTTACTTTTTCATCCATATAAAGTAGACCTAAACCTAAAATCTACAGCTCTAAAATGACCCAATTATCAAACAATGTTCCGGTTTAGACTACACTGCATCTTTTTTCTAAGTTTGGTCATCTCTTTGTCCTTTCAATTTCAGTTCTTAAACTCATCAATCAATAATTGTATTTATGTGATAGACTTGCATTTAAAATGAACATTTACTATAAATTAAAGGTATCTTATATTATTAGATATGTTATTATAAAACATGTTTTAGTTAAGAAGTTATTGATACTTCAAGTGCAAAATGATGATATAAAATTTTGATAAAAATAACTTTTAAGTACTAATCACTCACTACAGCACTCAAACATGATGCTTTTGTAAAGACGAGAGATATGTTGAGAGTTATAAAAAATCAAGTTTAAAAGTGGATGTTGAAATTAAATCAAATTTAGTTTTTCTAAAAAAATAAAGGAATTGATCTACCAATTAGGAACCGAATGACCAGTTAAAAAATGGTCAACCAGTTAAGTTGATAGAATATGTTTATTGTTCATATTAGAATTTCCTTTAAATAATTTAATTCCTTATTTGTCTAGGATCTGAGACCTATAAATAGGCTGGTAATCTGAAACATAATTTAATAAGTGTAGAGATAAAAATACAAGAGAAAGCATTTAATAAGATTGTTTTTCCTCTTAAATCTTCTTCTTCTTTAGTTTTACATATTGTTTTGTTGTTCATAAATACCTAGAATACCTATTTTCTTCCAATAGACTCTGAGTTTAATGTGTTGATATCAAAATCAAAATACTTAAAAGTAAATGCATTGGAGATTTGCAAAAAAAACAAAGAATTAAAAGAGAACCATACTTCATATGATTATTAGAACAATTTATACTCTCAAATGAGAATGTATACTTAAGTGAAAAACAATTAGGCTTGAAAATTGTATAGACTCATGCTATATTATGTTGATTTTTATTAAAAAAATAAGAATAATGAGACTCAAACTTATGACCATTTGTCATCAAGGCTCTAATATCATGTCAAAAAAATATTTCAACCCAATGCTTAAGATGTTAGATGGGGTCTCAAGATATGATCTATATTATTTTTTAATACATCCCCTCAGGTGAAAGCTCTTGAAACTTGCATAGACTTACACTATTTTGTACTTGATATTTATTAAATAACTAAAGATAGTGAGATTTGAACTCGTGACTACTTAATTATCAAGGTTTTGATATCATATTAAAGAACCAATTTAACCAAAAAATTTAAACTGTTAAATAAAATTTTAAAATATAATTTATATTATTTTCTAATACTGATATATTTTAAGTGGCCAATATCATTTTGAAGACCGGCTAGCTCACAACAATGACCAAGATCAATTTTTTGGAGGCATTTAAACCAGCCAATGCTGTTTGCAAGACTTGCTAATTGACTGCAATGGCTGAGATCTAGCTTTTCGAGAAATTTCAGCTGACTAATTTAGTATGGAAGACTTGCTATCTTAGAATAATAACTATGATTAAGTTCTCTACGACATTTCAACTGCCAACGTCGTTTTGAATACTTGCTAGCCCATAACAATGACTAAGATTAAAATTTTCAAGAAATTTCAATCGGTCAATGCTGTTTGGAAGACTTGCTAATTGACTGCAGGGGCTGAGATCTAGCCTTTTGAGACAATCCAGTTGACCAAAGTAGAATGGAAGACTTGTCAACTTAGAACAATAACTAAGATTAAGTTTTTTGAGACATTTCAACTGGCTGATGTCGTTTTGAATACTAGCTAGCTCACAACAATGACTAAGATCAAGCTTTTTGAGACATATCTATCGGTCAATGTTACTTGGAAGACTTGCTAGCTGACTGCAATGCATGCTTGATAAACAACTTTTCAAGACATTCCAACTGGCCAATGTTGCATGTAAGATTTGCTAGCTTATGACAGGAACTTAATTAGATCGAGCTCTCGAACACATTTCAACTGGTCAATGTTGTCTGGAAGATTTGCTAGCTGAAAACAATGACTAAGGTCAAATTTTTCGAGACATTTTAATTGGTCAAGGCTGTTTGGAAGACTTACTAGCATACAACAACAGCCAAGTCTGAATTCTATGGGATTTTTCAACAAGCCAATATTGTTGTTTGGAAGACTTGCTAACTAACGACAGAAACCTAGATCAAGCTTTATAAGACAATTCCACTGGCCAATGTTGTTTGGTAGACTATCAAGACTTCCAGATATTTGTAGCTCAACAATATTTGTTGGAAAAACAATTATGGGCAAAGATTTCAAAGGGTATTGGTCCCAGCGGAGAATCCTTAGGTTATCTGAAAGAAAATTAAGGTCCTGAGGAAGAAATATGCTGTTTTCCTCATTTTTTGGAAGGAAGAATCCAAAGAATCAGAGCTTGAACTGTTTCAGTGCCCAAATAACCAAAAGAAATATTAGTAACAGGGTATCATTATATAAAGAAGTTAATTAAATACAACTCGCGTTGGATCTTTTTTGTATAATTCTTCATCTCCTAGATAGAGAACACAAATGTCTAAACAAATCAAGTCCAGACTCATACCTCATGATGTGTTAATAGATGAAGGACATCCTCAGGAATCCATAGTCTGATACGTTTTCAAGGATCGCTCATGCACTCCTGGCAAACAATATCCTGTGCTAGTTGCTGCAGCAAATCATGTATCTTCATATATCTTGTTCTCTGATATATAAATCAGACATGTATCAATAAGACGACGAATTGCTTTTTCGCCCAAGAAACAGCCGCATTCCCCTATCTCTAGGACCCGATATTTACTGCCCTAGCTGAAGAAACATGCAACATCAAGAAATATGCTCTTTCCATCTGAATCTATTCCATCATAACTCATTCTCAGAATTTTCTGAATTTCCATGTCATACCCTGGGACCAATACCATTTGACAATCTCACTTTCCCATTCTCTCATACCCTTGTCATATAGATTGGAACCTAGAACTTTCAGAGCCAATGGATTGCCTTTAGCATAGCTCCCCAACCTCTTTGATAGCTCCTCCGGCCATTCTTTGGGAAGAGTTTGTTTAAAGGCGTGTGAACTTAAGTGTTGAAGAGCTTCATGGTTCTCTAATTCCTTAACCTCGTATATTTTGGCACACCGAGGTTTAAGTACTTGCTTATCTCTCTACTTGTTAAAATTATTCTGCCTCCCGATCCGAGCAAACAATCCTCTCCTGCCAATATATACTGCTATTTGTTGAGAATTACACACGTCATCAAGAGCCATAAGAGACTTTTTCTTCTGGAGCGTTTCCTTAATACGAGGGGGTAAGGCGAGAGTGCCTATGTTCAAATCTTTTTTCTTTAATACTTAAGAAAGATTCCTTCTCATAATTTAACTGCTGTATGCTTTTCTAATTCTTCTCTAACAGTGTTGAGTAGTGTTTTTAAAAGATAATCTACGGGTGTTTTTAGTGTTATTAGATTTGGAATTTTAGCTTAGAGTAGTGAAGTTAAAATACCAAATGGAGTCCTCCTCTGCAACTGTCAAATGGAGGATCAAGGCTGCATTTGTAGGTAGAATAGTGTTGGGTAGTGTTTTAGGGGAGAGAATCTGCATGCATGTATTTTTTGGTGCAATTAGAGCTGAAATTTAAAGCGAGAGTGAAGTAATAATTCAATGGTATACGATGGCATAAGATTTTTATGGTATGGCGAAGGAGTGAGAGAGATATTAGGGATGAAAGGTGGCACTTCGACATCTTTTTGTCTTGTTGAGAAATTCCGACCGGTGATGTTCTGATACTTGCTCATAGGAGAGCCAAGCACACTGACACAATATTTAACGTGGTTCGGCAAAATCGCCTACATCCACGGGAGAAGTCAATATATTTAGAGAT
>NW_011499886.1:1506914-1536011 GCF_000495115.2 Populus euphratica
CTCTTCTTCAACAATGGTGGCTGCCAACCTTTGACATCTTGGATGAGTGTACATGGTTGGTGCAATAGCAAATGGTTGTTGCACATTAATGGCAACCAACCTAACAAGATGGCACTTCGGCATCTTTTTGTTTTGTTTTAATGGGAAAAAGATGAATAATGAAATAATAGTATTTCTTAGTTTGGTTCCTAAACCTTTGGAGCTTTCTAATGGAACCCTTAGCCTACTTCGATTAGACACTCGAATTTCTACTCTTTTTACATGCTAATCAAATTCTTTAATTTAACTTTTAATTTACCTCCAAACTTTTAATTTCTTAAAATTTTAATTTTAATTTTAATTTTATCCATTTAACTTTGTAAAAATTATATTTAGTTCTTTATAATTTTAATATTCTTAATTAAACCCAAACTCAACTTATAAACTTATTTTTTAATTAATTAAACCCTTAATAAAATTTATTTGACTCATTGAGTTATTATATTTAATTAATTCTTTTAATCTAACCAAAATTAATTTTTAAATTTCATTAAACCTTTAATTGGATCCATAATTAAATTAAATTGACATATTAAAAATCTAATTATATCCTCGAATTTAATTAATTTTTATGAAAATTCATTCTATTATTATTGTTTAATTTCACCTTAAACCTACATTATCTTCTAATATTAGATATAATTTTGTTCAAAATTCCATCTTAATTTCTTCATGTATTTGAAAAAAAATTTAACTTATTCTTGCTAAGTTGTAGTCTTTTTTCATCTCAATATTTTTTTATTTTTTGGTTGCTTTTTATTAAAAAAATGATGATAATTTTAGAAGAAATCCAAAATTAGATTATGAGGTAAACGGTCATGTTCTAATTGCCTCTTATGCTCGGCATACTTAGCCAAGCTTGTAAACCAAAGCAAGGCCGCAGATGATGATAATGATGCTTGTAAGATGTGCTAAATGCATACGAATTTCATGACATAGTTTTTCATTATAAAGACACACATTCATTATTGATCAATCTTTAAAAGAGATTTTCGTTATAAAGAAATTCACAGATTCATTATTGATGAAATTCCAAAACATTTTTTCCATGAATAAATGCAACTGATGAAGTGTTTGTATTTGATGCCATTCAAATTGTGAATAGATAATATTGATAAAAATCATGCTAATAGATATGTAAAATTAAATTTAAAACAGTTTATAGAGTTATAGGAGAGGCTAATTCTTTTAAATAACTTTAGCTTCTACAATATTTTAATCACAAATTAGAGATTTTATAGAACTATATCATCCATTATAATTGCAAGTGGGAGAAAGAATAGCTTACCTGGTTTGCTGGAGATCAAGCCGATGGCGATGGTGCACTGGTTGGGCAACGCTTCTTTTTTCCCTGCTGTTTCTGTTTTCGTTTCTCTCCTATCATCCTTCTCTCTGGTTTCTCTGTTTTTTTGTGTTTTTGGCTCTCTCTGTATGGTCTTTCCTCAGTTTTTTTTCTTGGGTTCTCTGTTTTTTTTGTTCTCTCTCTTTTCTTCCTGGTCCCCTTGCTCTGGTCCTTCGCTGGCTTTTTATAGGGCCAAAAAATGTCAAATCTCATCCATATCTTCCTGGGGATGGCGATGAAGATCATTAATATTTTTTCTCCGTGTTTGGGTGGAATGAAAACACCAACAGTCCTGCCATTGTGGGACTGTTGGTGATTAACTTTATCCTAGCGCCAGAGGCGCATCGTAGGGATGAAGGGAACTGAAACACCCGTGCGATTTGTGGTAGACAACCCGGTCTGTTATTTTGGCTTGGATTTGGTGAGATTAGTGAGGGGATTGGGTCTGGCCGATGCCATTTTTGGCAATTTTCTCGCACCAATTTTCCTCTGTTTCAGAGGAAGGGGGAATGAACAGTGGAATTTAAAACGGCGTTGTTTGCTCGGCTGAAATGTCTATCTTCAATTTGCACCCTGAATTTCTGACATTTAGCAATTAGGCCCTTATTCAAGGAAATATTCCTCTCTTTTTTAATTTCGCCCCTGGATCAATTGCAATTCGACCCTGGATTTCAAAATCATTTACACAATAGTTCTTGATTTCAATTTTAACCAATTCAGTCCTTAATTAACTCCTCAACTTTTAATTCTTTCAAAATCCCCTATAGTTTGCATATTCACTTTGCTCCTTGGACTTTAATTTCTTTTAATTTTGACCCAAATTGACCTTGAACTTTAATTGTTTTTTCAATCAAGCCCCTGGTTTAATTAATTAAACTAAATCAAAGTCTAATTAAGCCTCTAAACTTATCAATTCTTCTATTTTTTGATCAAATTGACTTTCAAATTTATAACTTCATCATTATTAGTCCTCAAACTTTTAATTTCTGTGGCCTTGACCTAATTCTTAAATTTATTTTTCATTCACTATTTTTTTATATTTTCTTGGAAATTAAAAAAATGGATTATGATAATAAGGAAAAAAAATTGAGTGAGAAGAAATGAAAAAAAAATTGAAGAGGAGAAAATAAAAGGGGAAAATCTAAAGAGGAAAAAAATTGAAGAGGGAGATGGATTAAGCTTAAAAATTAAAACCGTAAATAGGTTGCCCCCCTCGGTTGAAAGATAGGGCTCTCTTTAGCACAAAAACCCTACCAAAATCTCTCTTTATACACTTTAGATTATGATAATGTTAAAAGTTGTTTTCTTGTTAATATACTTTAGATTTAGACTTTCTATTTATTTTTTTAAGAATATATTTGAAGTTTAAATAATTACTATGACATAAATTTTAACCTTGATTAATTTTATAACATGGATTTTATTTTTAATCATACTTTTTCTTGAAGTATTCTCACTTTATTAGTTAATTTGGTCAAGATAGAATTAATTAAATACATTTATGGATGGATCAACTCACTTGAGGACTGTAAATATAATTAATTTAAGCACATATGTGTAAAGATTGATTTTTATGATAGGTTTATACTTATGCATATAAGAACAACAACAACTGTTTATTTCCTTTAATATATGTATATTTATTTGTTTATTTTTTTTTTTTTTTTTTTTGGTTTAATTTTTCTATCCTTTATAAAGAGTTTAATTTAAAAGAATTATAAACATGAAATATATTAAACTTGAACTTGGATTAGATTATTTTTCTTTGACATGTATATTTTAGAAATCCTTGAACTCAAGTTTTAAAAATATATTGAATGTCATAATTCATATAAATAAATTAAATAAAAATAATTTTTCCATGAATCCAGACAAAATAGACAACCCTTTATTAACACTTTTAAAGTGTAACCATCCTCATTATCCAATTTTTGATGATAAATATTAGGTTTTTTTTTCTAAGTTCTTGTTGATAAAATTTAGATAGCGACTTTTTTTATTTTTACAAAATACCTTGATATTTTATGAGTTTTCATATAGATATAGATGATCTCTATATAAATTTTTTATGTAAATCAATTTAATATACATATCTTATAACAAGTACCTATGTATTAGTTTTAAGTATTTCTTATATTTTAACTTACAAGATTATCTGTTTTTTCATAGAAAAAAAACATAATATATATCAATCTTTACAACTCTAATAAATATCTAGTATTTAAAAAAATATTTTAGAAATAATATTTTGATACAATAGAATTCTTATAATTATAACAACTTTATAATTTTTTTTGTAAAGCATTTCTCTCCATGGATTTTATATTTATTATAGATGGATTAATCTAATATTGTATTAATATTAAAAACAAATAAAATATTTATTAATAATAAATATATATTTACATTAATATAATAATATCACATACAAAATATAAACATGTAAATCCAACACAGAGACTGCACAAAGCTTTAAAGAGGATTTTGTCCACTGACCTAAACTTGAGCTTTCCCTTAAATGAAAACCCAACTTTTGTTTAGACGAACCTCTGAGGTATTCATGGAGATGGCGAGTTTAATCCACACACATCATCTTACTGTTTGAATCAAATAAAGGATGTCCAATGAAAAATTTATTATGAATATTTAGATAGCCTATCTTGAAACCAAATAAGAAAGGATTTAATCTCAAGGTTGAAGAACTAGTAACAACTAATCCGCATGTATCCTAACCATTTAATATTAATATATTAAAAAATTAAAAACATTTAATTTAACACTTGGATTGAATTTCGATCTCTTTTTTATACGATCCCTTTCCAAACTTTTTTTTCTCTATACGGTCAAATTAGCAAGGCGGTAGTGCAAGTAACTATCAAAACAACCGGCAAGGGAATCCTGCATCGAAGGGAGTCGACTTGAGGGTAGAGAGTAGCTGGGAACCATCGATGATAGAAGCTACAAAATAGAATAACACTAGCTGGCGTTGTACGTTTGGCATCATTAGTGAAAACCTCCTCCAGTGCTTTAATGCCGCCAGCATCACCTTGTCACATCAAATATGCCAGTGGTATTTTCAGATCATGCCCACAAGAAGTTTCCAATTTGACGCGTTTTCATGACACTACCATGAAAATGTCCTGGAAAGTATCGATACAGCAGCCCTCCCTCTTGTGCCACTTGCAAACTCCAAGTTGTAGTAGAGGTCTACCACCACAACTGCCTCTGTCTAGACCATCCAGAGCCCCCCAGCTGCAGTTGCTAGACGTAGCTGCTCCTAGTGATTCTGTTGCAACCGCCCCCGGGCCCTCAAGCAAGCAATACCTCGAACGCAAACCACAGGCCACAGGCCAATAGATGGTGCAGCAACTTCATTCAAGATAAAATGTAGTGTTCACCCTTCTATTATTCCTAAAAATTCTTTTTGAGGAAAAAACACGGAAGTCAAACGAAACAATGAAAATAACAATGGAGAAGGCCTAATCGGGGGGGAGCTTGAACAACATGCTTTTCATTATCTAGCTAAAAGAGTTGGTACTAGCAGTAATCTTTATACAACAGACTAGATTACAACAAGAATGTTACAAACAAACTGACATCTGCCCTTTACAATAATCAAAGAAGAGAGTTGTCTTGGTATCAACAAATTCAGCACCTCCCCCTCCGCATCAAAATTAAGTTTCTTCTCCCCTGATCACTCCCACTACCCTCTTAGGAGTTTATAAAGAGGAGTTCACTAACTTCACTCGGTGGAAAAAGAAAATTTGTAGCCGGATTCTTCGAACGAGCGAGGAACCATTAGATGTTACACCTGCGTGGTTCAGCTCGACTATTTTTGTTGATATTTACATTCCTTCAAATGGGTCTCCTTCTTGGTGATGTACCAGGTGTTTGAACTTTTAATAAGGTGGTATCAAAGAAAAGATCGTGAGTATATGTAGTTTGTCTTATTGGATGTAATAAGGGGTCGCTTAAATGGTAGCTGCTTTGCCCTACCATAGCATAGGGTGAGTGAGGAGAAAGATAATTCCTGTATGCAGACCCATGTTGTCGCAGTGGGCTAGAACAAGGAGATACAGGCATAGATGTGATCATTCCGCCATCATCCCTGCACACAACAAAATTGAAGTTAATTTAAAACTCAGGAATGATTATTAAGCATGAGCGGAAATATATATATGAATGGCACAGTGCCATTTACCTTGGATTTTTCAATGCTCTGGTATTACTATTAACCCCTGGCTTCATTGCAAAATCTCCATCCCAAGAATGGGCACTTGTTCGGTTGGAGTGCAGATCTAAGACTGGCTGCTCAGATGATATAATAATTAAGCACTTAGATAGTGTGCAACTTTAGGTTGAAAAGAAAAGGACTATGAGCGCTAATGCTAAAGTTCTAAAGGATATAGCAGCAGTGAAAACTTTGCAACAAGTCTCTTTCACATACACAAACTCTATAAATCTTTAGTAACAATAATATAGGGGTCTCCAATTGCCAAATGATATGTAGTAAACGTGATAGATTCAATCTCGTATTGCATTTGAACCAACAAAAACTTTCTTGGACAATTCTTTTACAGCACAAAAGCTTTTGGTGAAGGAGATTGAAAAGCCTGGTGAAATACCACGTAGCTGTTTAGCATGTACACTTTTCACTAAATAAACACTGCTTTACTGTGAATTCCACGAGCATGTCACAAATTCCTTCTAATAATCATGTTCCGTAAATCATCTATCCCCTTGTTATATATTAAATTAAAGCTCAGCTCATTTGGAAGGAGCAGACACATATATAAAATATGAGGTTACTACGCATCTAAGAGGCATACCGGTGTGCGGCTTCCATCAAAAGTTCTGGGAAAGGCATCCCTAGTAATGTTGATGTTCGCAACTCTTGTTGTTGCTTGGTCCCGAATAAATGGGTGGTCCAACAACTGAAAGGCTGTCGGCCGTGCTGATGGATCTCGTTGCAGGCATAACTTTATAAAACTTTTTGCATCATTGGAAAGATGATCAGGTATATCTGGCATATCTTTGCTGTTTCCAATTTTAAATATTGCAGCAACCTGTTAAATTCAAAAAGATAAAACAATCTTGATAAGGGGCACTTTAAAACTGGAAATGGCAGAGCAATAGCCACAACACAATTTCTTCT
The DNA here is from genome assembly GCF_000495115.2 of Populus euphratica. NCBI lineage: Eukaryota > Viridiplantae > Streptophyta > Magnoliopsida > Malpighiales > Salicaceae > Populus > Populus euphratica. The sequence goes on from NW_011499886.1 coordinate 1,513,451, forward strand.
ATTTAAGTTCTAAATTTTCAGAGGCGCACCCCTTCATACTGACTCCATGGTGGTTTTGATGTTGCCATTTCAAGAAGTGTGCATCCCAAGCTCCATATATCTACTTCAAAACTGTAGCCATTTGTATTCATCACCACCTGAAATAAGAGTATCCAGAAAAACAGTAACATTAATTGAAGAGAAAAAAACAAAAAGAACAAGAAGAATGAAAGGCTAAAAATGGACTGAAAGATTGGATTTGGGCAAGGCAAAGTACAAGGAAAGGTATTTTTTTTTCTGAGAGATAGAGAGAGAGGCTACCTCAGGCGCCATCCAGTAAGGACTTCCCTTGAATGAAAGCATTGAAGAGCATGCCGTGATCTAATTCAAAATAACACAAATTAAAACACTTTCAATTATAAGCCAAAAAGAGATGGAAAAGGGAAAAAAAGTATCTGACACTAATGGCGAAAAACACGGCAAAATTTAGGGAAAATTATCTTGGACACCCTATGATACAGTGTTTTCTAATATTACATGCACTTTATACCCTCATGTGACATTGTTAAAGTTTATGTTACATTAAAAGTGAAAAGAAAAAATCTCCCTAACATAAAAACACAAGTTTAATGGCAATTTGTAATAAACATAATGCTTATTTTTAATGGAGTCTAAACAAAATGCGTTGTGATAAACCATTACAAACTACAGGGTGCTAATTAACATAAAAAATATAGACAAAGCGCCATAATATTAGAAAAATAGGATACACAAGAATTAAAATACCATAGGGTGCTCAAGATAATTTTCACTAATATTTATTATTCTCAAATTTCACCAGCCAAATGCTTTTTTCAGTGTTTGCCAACTTGTTAAATGTGCAATCATACACAATAGGCGCATGGAATCAGATTGTCTCCAGAAGATTGATTAAAAGGAAAAGAATACTTGAATCCTAACTATTTGTTATTTTAAGGTGCACACATGACAAAATTCTCATGAAAGAGAGCATCATCTGCACAAACATACACTCTCTTATTTAGCTACTTCCACATCTAAGGAGCTGGGAGTAAATTGGCAATTAAATAAGTCCAATATTTCTTTGAAAATATTTTATATTTTAAAATCTGTTGTAGATGAGACATACATGCTTAGCCATGCCAAAGTCAACCAACTTGATTACACCATTAGGGTCCACTAATATGTTTGCACCTTTGATATCCCTGCCATGAACAACACATTTCATAAAACAATGGAGAGACTGAAGAAACTGTGATTTCAGATGCAAACTATCAACCCTAATTACAGTTAACACATACCTGTGAACTGTATTTCTTCCATGCAAATAGGCAAGCCCAGAAAGAATCTGCCTGGTATAATTTTGAATAACCGGTTCCTTAAAGGCACCATATTCTTGAAGCAACTTGTGGACTGAACCACCAGAGACGTACTCCAGATAAACTGAAAGCCTTTCTTCACTCTGGGAAAATGAAAAGGCAAAGAGATTACAGAATCAGGGTCCAGCATACACAATTGATCACTCGGATTGAACAAAATAGAAGTTAAGATGTCAGGAAATGGATTTCAATCATCCCTCTCAATCATGTGTGAAAACATGAGACTTTCATGTGCAAAAGTAACTCATACCAGTTCACTTCCATAGTAACGAACAATGTTTGCATGTGACAGCTGACTAAGCATATTTATCTCCTGTTGGCAAGGAGCAGCAGTTAGAAATGCATCATTAATCACCGAAAAATTTAAAGGACAACCAGAAAATGCACATGTAGAAACTATACTATAATACTGTTTGCTGAGTCTAATGCCGTAAACAAGTTTACCTGGTTCAGCTGCTTGAGACATTCTTTTGATGTTGAATCATCTGAAATAACCGTGACTTCTTTTATTGCGCACATCTGCCCACTCCCACTGTTTAAGTTGCCAATCAATATTTAGAAGAGAGCCATAAATTGCAAGAGGAACAGCATAAATAAAAACAGTGTTGTAGGATCTGTTGCACTCCTATTGCCTTTTTCTCTTTTTCCCCCCTTTGAGCAGATGGAGACAGTAAGTGGCACTTCACATAACTTAAAGACATTACATTCCATAAAATGGATACACTAAAACAGAAAAAATCAATACCAAAAAACTATTATTGTCTCCAAGCACCGACTACTGATGAGTAAATCGTGCCAATAATCATCATCAAGCAGTATTTTATTAAGACTTAAAACTTGTTACGATGAGGCTAACTAGTCCCACCAGAATCATTCACATTACCTGTTAAATCCAAGATAAACATGTCCAAAAGTTCCCCTTCCTAGGAGCTTTCCTTTCTTCCATCTTGACAAGGTAGACATCTCTGTCGCTCCAGCAGTTCTTGGGCCAGGTAAGGAAGGAGGGCTGGTGGGAGAACCTGGTGGAAGAGGCAGCGGATGACATTCGTTCTTCCCATCTTCCAGCCTCCCAGTTGGGGAGTCTATGCTCAAAGCACCCAACAGCTGATGGAGAGGTGAAGTAGGCCTGCTTACTGCTCTCGAGCCCGGAGCAGGACTCCTCGAGCCCGGAGCAGGACTCCTCGAGCCCGGAGCAGGACTCCTCGAGCCCGGAGCAGGACTCCTCGAGCCCGGAGCAGGACTCCTCGAGCCCGGAGCAGGACTCCTCGAGCCCGGAGCAGGACTCCTCGAGCCCGGAGCAGGACTCCTCGAGCCCGGAACAGGACTCCTCGAACCCCCAACGTGTCCTTTATGATCTACAGATAGCCTGGGTTGCAGTTGGCAGATGCACTTGAGAAACATACCGAATTACAGATTTGTAAAGCTTAGCCAATTAGATCTTCAAATCAGTAAGCTGATTGTTACATACAAGAAACCCCGTCTCTATATATTGCTAATGGAGCAGAAAATCCATTGCTTAAAACTAACAATTAAAGCAAAAGAACAAAGCTGATAATTTTACAATAAAGTAGACATCTTCAATTCACATATCATTTTAAGATTAAAATCTTAACAAAAACGTTCACCCCTAATTTTATGCCCGAATGAAAACTAAAATGGTTAAGGACAAGTCCAGTAAATCAAAAGACTGTCCCAACAGGTAAGAAAAATCCAAATCAGTAATACTTGATTGGAAAGAGAAACTAGCTCCCATCCAAAGCAATCAAACTCTGACAGGAAAACTCGGTAAAGAGAGAGAGCAGTGGATTTAAGGACAAGGTATTTGGAAGTTCAGAAATCAAAAAAGCTGAGAAAACAGAAGAGACAGCAACCTCTGACGACAAACCATACTCTGACACAAAAACATAGAGAAAAGATTTAAAAATACCCCCTTTTTCGTAACTCAAACAAAAACCCCTAAAAATAGCTCAAGTCTATTCTTCATATCCAAAAACAACTCCATTTCACAAATCAGAATTTAACCCAGAATTCCAAATCCCACCAAAATATAAAAACCGAACCCATAATTCTATAAAAACACTAACCTGTAACCATCAAACAGACCATTACTACTCTGATTATTATCATGATCTTCACCTCCAGATGACCCCGAAGAGCTAACACTAGAAACAGAAACCGACCCAGATCCAAACCCGATTCCTCCTCCTCCACCACCAAGATCACTCGTGAATGGTTTAGGCAGAGGAAGCCCTCTTTTTTCACCTGAATCCGAATCAAAACCCGAAAACGCGGCTAAGCCACCACTGCCAGAAAATTCCCTGTTGGCACGTGGTGAATTCTTCCTCAAAGCCGCCTCATCAAGACTGCTCCTCCTCAATTTTTTATCATTTTTTCCATGTGGGTTCTCTCGATTACTCCCTTCTTTGCTCTTGCTGCTCTTTCTACCCCACCAAGCAGGCATTTTTTTTTTTTTTTGCTTTGTAAGATTGTAAATATGCAAACTTCAACTTCCGAGCCAAAATAGAGAACAAGATATGATTTTTCTTTCTTTGTGTGTGTAAAGAGGAGACTTCGAAGAAAGAAAAGTGGGAAAAAAGGGAGACTTTTTTGTTGTCTTTTTAGAGAGAGAAGGTTAGATTTTTACTTAACTTTCTAGAGAGAGAACTCATCTTAATTGCTCTGTAACAAGGTTTTGCTTATAATTAGTTGAGAGGAGATTAAAAACACGTTTTCATCTCCATCTCTATGTTTGAGTGAGATTGTTTTAACTGAAGCATCCGTTTCTTAATCACGTTAATTTGAGATTAATATAATATAATCCTCGTACATTTTCTTTTATTCTTTAAAAAAAAATGTTCAAAAATATCGATAAATCCAATTTCAATTTTAAAAACGAAATCAATCAAATGAAAATAAATAAATAATTTCTGATCTAGTATTTTATATATATATACACACACATGATAAGTGGGGTTTACTTTATGTTTCATAATAAATAATATTCTAATTCAAAACAAAATAGAATTTTACTTTTCACTTTCAAAGAATCTAGTTCACATGCCAAACTATAGGGAAAAATGATACAAATGTTATTGTTTATATGAGTTTTATATATATATATATATATAAGTGGGGTTTCAGAGAGAGAATGCGAAGAAGGTGAGTGTGGGGTCCAGAGGCTACAGTGAGGTACAGCTAAGGAGAAGGAAGAGACGGCAGGCGGTGGGTGGATTAAGAGAAGGAGTGATGACGTGGCAATTTTCTTTTAATATTTTTCTTCAACTTTCAGACAGAAGTGAGAGGGGACAGATAGTGGGGTTTTTACGTGAGGGTAGCAGTTTTTTTATTAATAAAAGGTGTTTGTTTATTTATTTATCATATATTGTATGAATATTTAGAGGTTTTTAGGAGAGTCATGAAGCTCTTTTTTTTAAGTATGTTTTTATTTAAAAATTTATTAAAATGATCTAAAAATATTAAAACATAAAATTTTCAATATCAATATATTAAAGTGATCTAAAAATATTAAAAAAAAATTTAAATAAAAAAAAAATTACATCACAACCCCAAGCATGATTTTATTATAATGATTAATTTAGAAAAAATTCTAGCATATTGAATCAATTCCTGAATTAAAAAATCAATTTATTAATTATTTTAAATTATTTTGACACTAATTTGATGTAAATTAAATTTCACTAAATTAATATTTTTTATTTAATTTAAAATTCAATTTAAATTAAGTTTTGAATCATAAATTTTTTAAATTAATTGTATCCTCGTTCATTTTTTAAATTACGCTTTCAATTTTTTTCCCTTTGCTTTTTTTTTAATTATTATTTCTTTGGAGCGATTTATATTATATTATCTCATATACGTGGATGAATTTAAGGTTTTGTAAACCAATGAACGAGGATTCTATTACAAGACTCTATCAATAAAATATTCAAGAAAAAAAATCCAGATATTATTTAAGGGTTGTTGAACCTAAAATTTGAAAAAAAAATTAAAATTGAGAAATTATATTATTATATAATCCAAGTATGATTGTTATTAAAAGGATATATATAAAAAGAGAAAGGAAAGTCTCAAAGCGTGCACGTTGATAATATATCCCTAGGGATTTAGTTTACGTGTTGTACGTCACTTAATCATCATTAGATATCATGCATTACCTAAGCTTAACAAAATAATATTAAAGGAGGAGGAGGTAAGGTTGTAGGGTTATTCTCCAAAACTCATTAATTTTAACTTTGATTGATAATTTATTTATTTTTAATTGTGAATTAACTAATCCCTTTTCCTTAGGGACGAAGGCTATATTTTAAATTCTCCAGGGCTAGCCAAGCTTACAATTTATTTTTATTTTTATTTTTTTTCACTATCAACATCATTGTAACTATTTCAGTGATTGGATGTGAGAGGATGCTAACTTGGATTTCACTTGGTAAAATGCACTATATACCTATTTGAAAATTAAAAAAAAAAGTGTGAAATTTATCCAAAAAAATCAAGAAAGTCTGTATGAAGCCAGTTATTTTTATGCTGTCTTCGTCTTGATGGTGCAAGATACTTTCAAAAACAATATAACACCGTGTGATTTTTGCGAAAAATAGATGAATTTTATTTGTTATTTTTTTATTAATATAAATATTAGATTAATTTATATATAATTTAATTAATTTTATAAATTTTAAAATTAATAAATATATAAATTATCAAACTTTTTGATCTCAAACTTCTCTCTCTCTTTTCCCTCGTCATACAAGCTGTTCACTATGTACACACTGAACCCTTTTTTTTTTTCGAGTTCCAATGAGTTCTATGCTTTACTGATAGATTATATGCGAGAATTTTTTTTATTTCTATGCAAGGTTGACATTATGTTTTTAGCCGGTGTTCGTTTGCATTTAAGCACTAATTCTATGCAAATAAACATTTTTTTTCCGTCAGTAATTATTTCTTTCTTGTTAACATATCACTAAGAATCTTTAATCTTTTCATTAACAATATAGCCAAACACTATTAATTATAGTGAGCACTAATATTTGTATCAATTATGAAACTCTTGACTCCACGTTACAAGGTGAGTGTCTCCAAGATTAATAAATATTTTAGTTCATAAGATATAAACAAATAAATTTTTTAGACTCCATATTTTATTCTTCAACAATTAATTCTTATATTTTTTTATATATTTATTAACTTAAGTATTATTTATTCCATTAAATGCTTATTTCTTCATGATTAATCAAATTCAAACACAAAATCTATATTCCAACCCATATATCTTAGTCGAGGATAGCTGTACATGAAAAAAAAAAACTTAATTTCCATTGTTTAAGTTTTTATTTTATGTACTTCTTCGAATTCTTATCGATGGAGTCTTCAATTCCATTGTTTACTATGAGATAGAATAGAGTTGTAACGTTGATTTCATTTAAAAAGCTGGGTTCAATTTCTGGTGCAAAAAATTAAGCAATTGAATTTAGAATGTTGTAGTTGATACTATAAATTCTTTGAAATTGTTGTTTTACTAATTGGCGAATGGGCAGAAATTTAGATCACCATTAGACCAAAAGGAAGCATTCACAAATAAATCTATATACTATAAAATACATAGTTAATGAGACAATTTTATTTTTTTTTATTTCCAGGTACATGGGATTGACAAATATATATATATACACACACACACTATTGACTTACAGATAAAAACAAACAAATAAATAAAATGACGAGAACAATTACATTAAATATGCTACCAAAACCTAAATGTTGTTATTTATAATTTATATTTTTAGCATTCTCATTTCATTACGTATTATAGAAACGAAAATAACATTGTTTAATGAATTCCTTTAATTTATTAAGATATTAAAAAATAAAAGGAACATTATTCCTTTATATTTTTTTAAGAAAACTTTAAAAAATGAGTAAATTATGCTTAAATACTAATGACATTATCTTTCAAAAATACAAGTCACGCAGTCCTATTTCTTACAAACTTAACATTGAATTGATAGAAATTATTATTGTAGATTTTTAGCTAGCAAAAGTCATGTGCTCCAACACATAAAGCATTATTTTAATTCCAAGCGAGATTCAAGTCCAAGTGGTGTGATTACTCATTTATTTTCTCCTTTTAAATTTACTCAGTTTATTTTGGCCCCTTACATTTTCTATTTCGATCCTTTAGTTTTAGTTGAATTCATCTACTACCCTTTATTTGTTTTTTTTTTAAGTTGAACAATAAAAGTTCATTTTGTTCCCTTTATTTCTTATGGTTTCCATATTTTTCGTTTTAGTTTACTCAAAGTTCATTTTGATCCCATAAATCTTCACATCTTCTATTTTGGTCCTTTTAGTTTTAGTTGAATTCTATTAACAACCCTTGATTTTTATTTTTTTATTTTGACCCCTAAAACTTTTTATGTTTTCATAGTCCCTGTAACTTTAGTTACAATTCATTTTAGTTCTTTAATATTTAATTTATTTGGTCCCTGTAGTTTTTCATTATTTATGTTTCAATTATAAAGTCTATTTTTCTTGGTGCCATTACTAGAGAAACTTTTAGCTAATTTTTCTTTATCAATAAACTGATTTATACCAAGATATTCTTGTACAAGCAAAGAGACGAGAGGAGGACTTGTTAATCTTAACGTTTTTGACAAGTAATTTTGAAGGAAAAAAAAGAAGTTTTCAAAATCATGGCATAATATTAAAGGAGTTATCAACTCTCAATGTGAATTGATAGCCTTTATTGATAGCCTTTATGTATTGAATTTTTAAATATTAAAATAGTTTTTGAGTTAAAATCTGGTTTGATTCATTTACTACCTATTTCTTATAGCATTGCAGGTGAGGACCCTTACAAGACTTGAAGGAATTTTATGTGGTTTGCTCGACCATGAGGTCGCAAGGAGTAATAGATGAACAAATTTAACTGAAAGCTTTCCCATTCTTTTTAGCAAACAAGGCAAATAATTAACTATATTAGCTTCCATCCGAATCTATTACAAATATAGCATGATCTAAAAATGAAGTTCTTCAAAAATTTCCTTTTGATTTCAGTGTAGGTACCATCTCAAAAAAATAATCAATGGAAGTCACCATGATAACAATGAGATATTGTATGAATATCGGGAGCGTTTTGATCAATTTTATGCAAGTTAACCTTATCATTAAAATTCTAATAAATTATTGCTGCTATATTTTAATGAGAGATTGTTACTCATAGACTATAGCATGATTGACATAACAAGTGAAGGAGCATGTATAGAAACAACTCCTAAAGAAGCATGAGATTAATCTTGAAAATAACAGTGAATCCACAACAATTTAGAGTTCATGTTAATTCATTTAGAAGAGTTAGTGAGGTCATACATTCTAATATTGAGACACAATTTTCAAAACTAACATCTCTTGTTAGACAAGTTAGACATGTCAAAGTTTGCGACATCTGCTCTTTGTAGACCATCTTATTAATAGATGCCCTCAATTATAAAATGATGACATTAATTTAATACCATGAGTAGATTTAATAGCCAATAAAAGAGATATTGATCATTTTCCAATCAATACAACCCTGAGTAAAAGAGCCTTAACGTAAGCTGAATCCAACCATGAAAGAAGTGGTAATGAAGGGAATTTTAAAGCTAATTAACTAAGGAATTATTTATCCAATATTCGATAATCAGTGAGTAAGTTCAATACATGTGGTTTCAAAAGAGACCGGTCTCACTCTCATTACTAATAAATACAATGAGTTTGTTCTCGCAAGAATTCAAAAAAGATAGAAAATATGTATAAATTTCTGAAAATTACACAAGAAAGGATCATTTTTTGATTCCTTTAATTGATGAGATGTTAAAGAGATTGACAAGTATGTCACTTTTCTTTTTCTTAGATGGATTTTTGTGTTATTATTAAATAATTATAGTAAAATAAGATCAAGAAAAAAATAATGTTTACTCGATAAATTTGGATTTTCACATACAAATGTATACCATTTGGATTATGCAATGCCCCAAGAATATTTTAATGATGCATGATGAGTATTCTTTTGACTTGATTGATAATTGCATTAAGGTATTTATGGATAATTTTACAGTTTATTATAGTTATTTTAATCAATGCTTGGATAACTTAACTAAGGTTTTGAAACATTGTATCAACAAAAATTTAGTCTTGAATTATAAAAAATATCATTTCATGGTTCAGTAAGACATTGTTTTAGGATATGTACTTTTAGCCGAGGAAATTGAAGTGAATAAAAGAAAAGTTGATTTAATTATAGATTTACTATATCCCAATAACTTTAGATAGATTTACAATTTTCTTGGTCATACAAGTTTATATAACCAGTTCATAAAAGATTGCACAACTTTTAACAAAACTTTTACAGAAATATGTACTATTTGATTTTAATGATAATTGTTAAAGGGTATTTAACAAATTAAAAGAATTACTTACTTCATCACCTATTATACAACCATCAAATTGAAAAATTTCTTTTGAAATAATGTATGATGCAAATGATTATGTCATTGGTATTGTTCTTAGTCAACAAGTTGATAGGAAAAGTCATGTCATTTGTTATATGTTAAAAACTATGAATCATGTGTAAAGTAACTATTCTACTACCAAAAAAATCTTCTTATTTTTGTTTTTGCTTTGGAAAAATCTTGATCATATTTATTGGGATTTAAAGTAATGATTTTTTCTGGCCATATAACTCTCAAATATCTACTCATAAAAATATTATCCAAACCAGGGTTGATACAATGAATTATATTGTTTTAAGAGTTTGATTTAAAGATAAAGGATAAAGAAGGGATTGAAGATTTAGTGGCAGATAAATTGAGCAGGATTATGCATAAGAAAAAACAAATATTATAGACATTTTTAAATAATCAACTTTTAAAACTACATGAGGATAAATTATGATTTGTTGATATTGTTGATTTTTTTATGGTTGATATATTTATAGATAACATAAGTAAAATAAGAAAAAATAAAATGAAAAATGACTCTAAATATATATAGGATAAACCTTAGAAGATGTATACCTAATAATGAAATTCATTTCATTCTTTTTTATTTTTATAACCATGCATGTTGTGAACATTTTGGATCTAACAGAACAAATAGAAAAATTTTGAATAATGAATTTTACTAGAAAATAATGTTTAAAAATTCCTATAAATTTTATAAAAGTTGTAAACAATGTAAAAAAATAGGTGATCTTTTTGATAAATATAAAGTGTCATAAACACATATATTATATTGTGAAATTGTTTCTGTGTGAGGTGTGGATTTTATGTGATCTCGTTTTTGGATTTATTTATATACTGTTTGTTATTGATTATGTTTTGAAATGAATAAAAACAAAAGCTGCTCTTACCTACTATTCTAATGTTGTATTTAAATAATTAAAATTGTATTTAAAACATTATTTTATTAAATACCATTTGATTTTCTTTTCATTTTTAAATAAGATTATATATAGCATTTTTTTTTATAATATTAGCAATCATTTTATTAAGTACTAGATATGAACATAAAATGCAAAATAATCTTAAATTTGTGTTCATTAATATTCAATAAAAAATAAATTTTGTATATATTTTTTTATTTTTTACTATAATTTCTTAAGAAATATTCTCCAACTAATTATTCTTTTTTTCTTCAATTGCATAATAAATATTAATATATGATTTTCAAATTGTTTTTATTAATACTTGCTTTTTAGATCATGATAATTTTTTATTTTAAAAACAATTTTTTTTTATGAAAAAACATTGTTTTTATTAAAATAAATAAATGAATCAGTAAAGAAACATAATTTAGTTTGAAGAGATACATTTTATTCTACTCATCTTGGATTACTAAAAATCTCACGAAAAATATTTTAATTGCCTTTACTTTTAATTCAAAGAACATGTCATTGGTAATTCAGAAACAATTAATATGAAAATGTTTGACTACGAAGAGAATAATTTATCTACTTAAATATAACTTTTAAATAACTTTTCATGAAAAATTATATTTTAATTATGAAAAATAATAAATTTCATAAACTACTCTTACACTCTTGTATTTCAATTTGCTATTGAAAATGCTTGATGTAAAATTTAAGCACATTTATATATCTTCTCCCTTCTTAAGTTAGGTAAAGGGGCACTTTAAGGTTCACGGCCATCAAAAACTAATGATGTGAGCAATTCTGGTTGCTAATGATTTTCTTGCTAAAGATTAATTGATTTTGTCTTTCAGCTGAAAATTATTGACTTTGTTTGATCTATATGAAGTGATTATGGGCACAAAACGTAGGAATTAATTCATGAAGGGAGCAATAATTGGATTCATAGCACGGGACACTCTTATGAATTGAAATCCTCGCCTTAATCCTTGTCAATTAATATAATTACACATCTATCTATATATATATTTAGTATATAATATAAATATAAATAATAAAGCCTCGTTTGGTGCAGCTGTATTGTGATTAAAAGTATTTTTCAAAAAAATAAAGGAAAATGAAATTATTTGCAAAATACCAAAGCGTTCGTCTCTTGCTATTTCTCATAACTAAATATCCAAATGTTTGACAATAATATTTTTAAGATGTTATACGTGTGTTTGTTTGTTTATATATATATATATATATAAACAAGATTTATTCTTCGTGACTTAAGCTTCAAAGTATGGTTTTTTAGGTGTTATTGAGCTAACCAAATTCTCTAGATATAGTTTTATCAGTTTACATAAAATATTTTCAATCTTTCTAATAAGAATTTTTCTAACCTTATCAATTGATATCATATATAGAAATTGAACAAAAATTAATTTATTTTTAAAATATTTATTATTTTCATCATCTAAATAAATACTATACTGATTTAAGTTTAGAAATGTTTTTCTGCAATTCTCCTCGAATCACCAAATCTTGCAAGTTTAATTTTATCCGCCCAAGCACTTCCAAATCTTTTTACTCATAATTTTTCCAGCCTCATCATGTTGAAAAAAGAAATACTATATAATTTACTGTCTATCTAATTATTTCGGTAATAAGAAAGAATGAAAGGAATCCCATAGATGCACCCACTCCCTCTTATTGTATGCATCATTTCTCCAATCCCTCTTAACTGAGTATAAAACTTGGCCAGTACAAATTTAGAGCCCCTGTACCAGTGTATAATCTCTAGATGTTCTCATGAGGCCTAGCATGATGATAAAATATTTAAAATCTATGTAATAAATTTTGAGTTTGAATCAGAATATATGTTTCTTGTAAAAATATAGAATAGTTGAAGTTTTACTTATTTATCTATTCTATATAATACGTTTTTTAATAAATAAAACTTTCTCAAGTTCCCCAAAAAATAATATCTAGACGTGTAAATTTTGCTTGAAAATGAATCATACAACTTGACCTGTACATGAAATCAGTGGGCCAATTCCAAAACTCCCATTTTCATTTTCAGAGGCAGAGGAAGAATCATGGTTGTCTGATTGCGACGGCGTCAAGGTATGGAAGGATGTCTGGCACCTAGCTCGGCATCCTGGCAGGTGGAATCTCTGTTTATCTCGCGGAGTGGCCGTGTCCCAGGCGTGTCGATTCCAGCTTTTTCTCGGTTAATTTCTCGAAATAAATTGAAACTACAATGCTGCTATATATTGTTTTAACTTCTGTGACCATTATCACCATATTACATCCTTTTAGCATGTGATCTTACAATATCAACAGATTAAATTTGTTTCTTCTTTATTAATATTTAACTTTTTCTAATTGAATGTAACCATCACAATTTGTTAACGGTGAAATTATTAAATATGTCAATATAAACATATTAATATGTTTTGTAGTGCTGTGTGACACAATACATAGCGTTAATAAAAATTATGATTCTTTTTATACTATAGAGAAATAGAAAGAAATTTTTTTTATTTTATGAAATGTTTATAATTCAATAATCTTCTTTAAAATAGCCTATAAAACTATTTAAATACAAGAAAGGCATTCTACTTCTCAAGTTTTAAAGTTACAATCCAAATCTTTTGAGAAATAGAGAGAAAATTCTTATATTTTCTAAAAAATGTGTAATTCATAACTTTTTTTCCCTAAAAAATAGCCTATAAAAATTTTTAAATAAAAAAGGCATCCTAATTAATACAATCCTAGTTAAATTAAAAGTTCTAATTTAAATAGTCAACGAATCCAAATAAAGCAACGAAAATAATAAAAATCCGAGAAATTTTAACAATAACTTCTACATTTTGTATTTTTGAGCACTTCTATATATTCAATTTCAACTTAAATAATCATGTCTATTTTTCCTTAAAAAAATGTTTTTCAATAAATAAAAAATTAATTAAATTGAAGTATGTAAAAACTGGTGTGTGTGTGTGTTGGGGGGGGGGCTGCAAAATCTGAAAAAAAGAAAATTATTCTGACCTTGATCAAATCAAACTTGCTGAAATAATATCCATGAGGATTTGCCTGAAGTTCAATCAAAAGACACAAGGATTCGCCTTTAACTCTAGAGGTGGCTTCTGGTCAATTTTGCTAAAGGAGGTATGCAAAAATAAAAAACAAAGATTTGACTTTTATTATATCCATGCGTTTTGACTTCTACCCCCAACTTTTTGTGTGCGTTTTGAACTTTTGACATGGTTTCGCATGTTGAAGCACCAAAATTATTTCGGCTTGACACTAAGTGGGTCTCCCCTCGTCCATTCCTCTTTACTTCATTTAATATTTCAGTTTCTTAAATCTTAAAAAAAAAAAATGAAGCAGAAACCTATTCATTCTCAGTCAATGATGTTTTTCCTTTCTAATTTTTTTATATGCATAAATAAACAAGATATATGTTCTCATAGCATGTACAAAAATCATAATTGATGACGCTCCACCTCAAAAACAAAAAGAAAATGCAAACACCATGTATGGTTCTCAAAATATTATAAGAAGTCCATTTCATCAATTAAATATTTAATCGTTAATTATTACTCTCAAGCCAGTCCATGATTGTTGACTCTAAAAAATAAAACAAACATCTAATCGCTTAATTATATTAAAATTAACCTTAAATCAAAGTGGCAATAACCACACCACCAGCAGTTCTGGGGACGATTTTACTGTAAGTAGGGTAAAAAAACAACTTTTACTAAAACCTCTTTGCAAAATAAAATCTGTGATGTAACCATCAAGAAAACTAAAACCTCTTCGCAAAATAAAATCTGTGATGTAACCATCAACTAAATATTCTTCGGGTGATTAACTTTGCATTTCAGGGCTTGTTTTAGAGAGTTTTTTTCATTGTATTTGAGTTCGAGTTTTGATGTACATGTTTGTCATCCCCGTGATACTTTATATGCCTACTGAATTTACAGGGTATTTAGTGGACTGTGAAAATTAGTCGTGATACGCGTAAGCTGACCCGGACACCCCACATAAATAAAAAAAGAAAGTAAATTTATAGATAAAACGGAAAATGTATCTGTGTTTAAGCTTTTGTGCTTAATTTTCAAGGGACTATATATATTATATCAATTAAAACATTTTTTTTCCACAGAATCCCGCGGCAGTGCTGTTGAATGGTTGTATTCAGGGATAGAAAAAAAATTAAAAAAATTAATTAAATCAAGAAAACTAGAAAAAAATAATTTTAAAAAAATAATTAAATTAATTAAAATTTTAAAAAATTAACCAGTTCAGTTTTATAAATCTAAAATTAAAAAAAAAATGAAACCAAAATGAAAAATCCAAGTTAAACTCAATCAAACCAGTTTTTATTTTAAAATAACAAAACCAAACCCAACTAGTAATATGAGCGGTTTCATCTCATCAGTGATCAAGATTAAGATTGGAAGATCACGATTTGCACAATATCTGTTTCGGAACAGGTAAAGTTGGAAGATCAAGATTAGAAATGATAGTTCTATTGCATGTAGAATAAACTCAACAGATAATTCTGTGATTAGTGTTTTTAGGGGAGCAGGAGCAGTGCATCTGTTGCTCAGAAAAGCAATTATTGTGGATGCATTGTTCCTGTTTAGCATGTGAATTGGTACGGTCATAAAGAAACGCAATGGGATTGAATGGTTGGCAAGCGATTGTCAGACAAAAAGAGATACGAGAAAAGCTATAGCGGTTGCTAACAATAAAATTTTTAAAGAACTATAATGGGGAATGAAGGAAGAAAAGGATTTGGCAACTAATTAACATGCAATATATATCACGATTCGAAGTAGCTAATGCGGAGCAAAGAACATTGCTATTTGATCCTGATTTATATATAAGCACAGGCTGCTACGTACATATTTGAGCTAGGACAAAAGTTATGATAGTTTAAACATAAATGTTTGAGGAGTTCCATTAGGACAATTGTGTAACAAAATAGTAAGAGGCCAAAGACTCTCGTGGGTGCAAAACAAATCTCAGATTGTTTTCTGCAGTTATGGAGAGGGCTCAAAAAACAGATTAAGCAAAAGGGTAAAGTAGCCGTGGATAAGTGCTCCACGGTACAATAATGCAGTTTCAAAAGGCGAAAGCAAATGCTTGAAATCTGTGCTTTGGTAGCTGTGCAATGATTTCCTGGCAGCTTTGATCGGCTGTTCATGTAATCATGTGCTATGCAAAAAATATCTTTTTTAAAAAAGGTACAAGAATAGCTGTAATGAAGAAACTGATATTGTAAAAGGGGTTGATAATGTGAATGTGGAATAATGAGAGAGATGATACATGATAATTGAAGATAAAGAATATTCTAGTGCAAAAGAACTGATTTAGGGCTGAGAGTTAGGCTGGAGAGCTTATAATATCAAAGGATAGGACCCAAATGCAGTTGAGTAGAGATGCATAACAACCTTTGGTTGAGTGTGAAATTTGGTGCCTTAGCATGAAGAATGAGAGTGAAAAGGATAAAAGGAGGTAAGAACAGCAGGGTATTGTAACAAAAAGTGTCAAAGGATATATATATAATGGAAATGCTAAGTGTTTGAAATATATAAGCAAACCGTAGCAACAACAGCAGATCAGATCAGATCAGGCGCTTGAGTTTGATTGCATTCGCAAGGGAACAAACAACAAAGAAAAAAGTTGCCTCGATGTAGTAAACAAAGGCTCAACAGAACATTTTTTTGACTGAGAAAAGAAATATCATGCAGCTTTATTGCAAAAGGTGTAGTATTGACGAAACCCATCATATTAAAAAGTATGTTTTGTTGTTGCATATGAGATTGGAGGAAATCTTTGGACGCCGAAGCTGGAGATGAAAGGAGTGAAAGCAAGATGGGAAAAAACTGCTTTCAGGTTTTTTGGCAAGTGCGGTGAAGCCACTATCTAATCTTTCAGCATGATATCTAGACGACACCGTTGAAACTTGCAGGGCCTGAGAGCGAGGATGAACAGACAGTATCGACATGTTGTCCACTTACAAGAATATGATAATAAAACCATCAACTTTTTCAAAAACTTGGTAACTCATACAATGTTCTATCGACTTTATTGTAACCGTGACTAATTATGAAGGAATTAAATTTTTATACCTACACCTAGGCACGTGTTTGATTCTTTAAAAATAGTAAAAACAACTATTTACATTAAAATCAAAATTAAAGAATTCATGAAAATTTTAGTTTTTATAATTTCTATGCATTTAAATGCTAAAACCGAACAAGGAATTAATATATCAAATACCCCATAATCTATTATCCAAGCCATGTCCTTAAGGTTAATTGGCTGTCATCCAAGACTTGTCCTTTTTTCCCTTTATTTAATGGGCTAAAAACAGAAAATCAAACACTAATGCTGCACAATATTTAAAACAAAAACATATATTTTCTAGTTGTTTTTGGGCTCGGCTCAAACAGCTATACTTGTTTCATGTTAAAATTCGGAGAAGAGAAGCAGGTAGAGTTCTCTACATGTTCAATTACGAGTAATGTAGGGCTCGGTGTCTCCATACAAAGAACACATTCATATGTAAGCATATATAAATGTCTCAATCGATATATTTTCGACAGTTGAGTAGAACACTAGCTGAGGGTTGGCGTCTACGTGACAAATACTACCAAAGATCTTTTGTTCATCCCATATATATCCGTTGACTTGGTAGCTAGCTAGTTTAGTTGTATTGATAGTTAATTAATTATTGGTGCATAAATGGCGTGAATTAATGAACGTTTTTCTTTTTGTTTATAATATTTATATCTGATTATAGCAATGGATGCGTGGGTCAATCTTCTATTTCTATGAGCAGGTCTACCATATCATAAATGACTTAATTTAGAGACTGAAGTCTAAAGGAAGGATCATGCATAGAATTTGATGCATTCAGTAGCATGATTCAAGGACTCCATTGCGTATACGATAAAACGACAAAGATAGCTACCATGGAGGAATTAGACAGTCACGATAGTTTTACAGGAATAAAAAACTATAAAAAAAACTAAAAAATCACAAAATTTAATGCTTAACCAACTTAATATTGAAAAATAAATTTAAAAATAAAAATAAAAAATATTAAAACAAATTCATTTGATGAAAATAAAAAAATGAACCTATTTATTAGATAACCCAAAGTAAAATAATAATTTTACAAAAATTAAATTAAAAGATTAGGAATTAAATTTGATATAAAAATTTGTTATTTTGAAGATAATCAAGCATAAAAATTGAAGGAAAAAAAAGAGAGAAAAGATAAAGGAAAAGAAAAAAAATTAATAGATAATATTATGAAATTAAAAATAATAATAATTGAGAGGATTCAAATAAAAGTAACTGCATATCCAAATATCTTTTATGGTACACGCATATGTTAGAATAAAGTGTTAGGGGATATATAACATGGTTTTAATGGATAATATTTTCTATGGATTAAAAAACATGTGTCCATAAGGATATGATTGAAGTTCATAATATTCCAAGTAAACTTTTAAAATATATTTGTTTTATTTGCTGCAGGATATGGTATTTTAATAGTAGATTACCTACCCAAATTGATACAAATATAAAAAAATAAAAATACAAAGCAAGCACGCAATACAAAATTCTCTCAAATACTACACAAAAAATCATAATTTAAGATTTTATTAATAGAAGTTTCCTCTTCAAATAATCTGTTTTATGTTTGTTATAATCCAAACTCTAATTAAATTTTTTTTAAAAAAATTGAAGGCCTTAACAGCATCTTCTGAGTTCTAACCTAATCTGAAAGCCTTCCAGTCCTCTAACATGAAGTTCCTTATAAAACTGTTCACGTGGCCCAACAGTAACGCCCAGTTGTAAGACATCCGAAAAGATAACCGACAATCATCCCAAACTTCTAGAAAAAAACGACAGTTATGTTTGTTATAATCCAAACCCTAATTAAATAAAATAATCTCTGGTATGATTAGGACAGTATTGGAAAGCTTGGACATCACTCTTTATCAATTTTCTTTTTCTTTAAATTAGATGAACCTCTTTTAACAACCTTTGATTAATTGAGATATCGCAGGGCCCACCCAGAGATGGAATCACATTGCCTTCTTATGGTGGCAATTGTGATTGATGATGTCTGTTGCAATAATACATCTCCCAGAAAGCAACCTCAGGCCGAGTTTTGTCATTATCACCTTATAGATTATTATATATATAAAGATATTATTATAGGTTTAATGGGATGTTTAAAAGTGTGGTAATAATTATTTTTAAAATATTTTTTTATTAATATATATATTAAATTTTTTTATATTTTAACACTGATATATCAAAACAATTTAAATATACTAAAAAAATTAAATTTTTAAAAATTATAGTTAAAATGCTGTACTAAAAAGACACTTACATTTGGAGGAAGCCGTCGCAAGTTCAAAAACCCAGTATAAATAAAATTTCAGTCGCAAAGAGCTAGCCTCCTCTAATTTGCACGATATTGTGCATATGGAGTTGATGCGTTTCATGAACACTAATTTGTTTTAGCAGAAAGGTGTACATAGCTAACTTTTGCACATCAAGATTAAACTCTTTTCTTTTTTTTTTTCTATTGAATTTTAGGAATAATTATATATCCAAATTTCTGTAGTCTATTATTATGGCAATCAAAACCAAGATCAACCAAAGCTAAACCTCAATGGTTCTTATGAATAATAGTTAATATAAAAGGAAAAGTCAATTAAGTATATCCATCTGGTACCTAAGTCTGCTTTGATTGATATTCAGAAAGTTGGGCTGATAGTGGAGGATTGAGGGAGTATGTATGCTTCCTCTTTGGTTTTTTACAAGTTTCTAACCTTATGCTGTAAGAAATAAAAATTCTATAAATTCCTTAAGTACTAGTCTTGAATGGATACACACACACACACATATAGTCTGTTAATTTATTCGAATTAGAAATATGGACCTAATTAACCTTAATACGTAAATAAATATTAACTCGAATATATCATGTAACCATTCAAAAAAAAAATCCCTTCATTTAAATCTTGTTGACAAACACAAAAAATAGTCTTTAGTTGGAGTACCCACAAGCTTTTTCATGGCTAGAATTTTTTTATATATATATATATATGGAAAGATAATATTTACTAAGGTCTAATTTTAGGCTTCTCATGATGAATGAAGCGACTATTTTTGGGCTGCAGTTTTCCTCCGGAAATGCAAGACTTGTCATACACGTCAATGTGATTCTTTTCGCTTGAAAGAAAGAACTTAAACAAATTAGACAGAAGAGATTAACAACGGATTTTCTTCTTCTGTCAAAATGATTGATAGTTAGAATGAAAGATAAGCGATGGAGGTTGAGCTTTATTTATAATTAATTAGTGCGATTGAAAAGATACTCGCTAATCTTTTATGAAAATCCCAAACCGTTTCACGTTTCAACGCGCGCGGGCCATGCTACTCTGTATAGCTAATGATTTCCTTTACATAATTGATGAAATTAAATCTTGCCATCAAGTTCAAAGTAATAGTTGTATGTTCTGTACATGCTACTGTAATTAAATTCTCAGTTCTGTACATGCTCTTGCTTTCCTGAGTACAAAAACAAAGCCTGCTCAGCAAGAATGGTTGCTAATAACTTCGTTTGATTTCATCCTCCAAAGTAGTTAAACTTTTTTATAAAAGTAGTGTCTTGATCAGTTTGTAATTATCTTAATTAATTTTATACATTTTAAAATTAATAATTATATAAATTTTTAATAATTTTAAAATTTATAGAACTTGAATGGATAACTTTTAAAACACAAATTTAAAACTTGATGAATTTAACTATACTTCTCAAAATTACCTGAGTAGTCATTCTTGCATGGCTGGGCTATGAGCAGTTCACGAGCTTGCCTTCGATGGAGAAAAATCTAATAAATTTTTCGATGGAAAGGGTCCCAATAAAAGGTGGAAACAGCTAGGATGTATTAAGGAGTTCAAATTAAGCCGGATTGATCAATAAGACTAAACGGAGGGTGGTCCATAGCAAGAAAAATGCAGCAGTACTAATTCGTCTTCATCGGTGTTTTATATTACACATATTCTTATGTAGTTTACTCCCATTTGTATTAAATATTCGGTTCCAAATTAAAGAATCATGCCTTGTAGCTTTCTGATCATTGAGAAAATTAAATAAAATATTGTAGTTATTTTAATCGCCAAGTCATCACGACATTATTGTCACCAAAAATACATCAGAGGTTTGCAGTTGAAGATATTAATACAAAGCTTGCTTCAAATTGATTACAAGAGAATTCATTAAATCCCGTATGATCACTGCATGATTGTATTCTTTTCACATTTCACTGCGCTATGAGAGCTAGGTTTATTTACTGTGCCGCCACCATTCATCCAGTTATAAAATGGAAATTAATCACTCAATTTTTAGCTGTGTTCATCGAACTTTTCTACTCTCTTTTTTTCACTCGGTTAAGCCCTCATAAGTTCTGTTTTCATCGTCATAGTGTTTTTTTTATTCTCTTCAGATCGCTTGTTATTACGTGTCTCATGGTATCGAAGATCATCATGAGGTAGTTAAGTGTCAGGTTAATTTTGCATAATTTAATTCTTAATTGTTTTGAAAAGAAATCAAGAGGAACAGGACCAGTGTTGACATTGACAAAAATTTAAAGCCTTTTTCCCTCATTTAATGTTCATTGAATGCGTAAGATTATACTTTGGTCCTAAATCTTTATATTTGGTCCCTTTTATTTCTTATTTTTTATTTTGATATTAAAATTTAGTTTTTACCATTTTAATTCCTAAATCTTGAAAGAAAAAAAATATTATAAAAAATTTAAATAAAAGAAAGCTATTAGGTAGACAAATTACGATCATTAATAACTTTGATTTTAATATTTATAAATTTATTTTAAAAAAATAACTCTGAGAAGATGATTTTCATATTTTTGAAATAATAATTCAAGAAAACAAATTTGGATCAATTAGTAGTTAATAAAAAAATTAAACTTCTTAAGTTATTATATTAAAATTCTAATATAAAAAATATTAAAAAAAGAGAGATTAAGGGAACAATTGCCCCATTAATTCCCATCTGGCTCTGCCACTGTGTCACAGTGACTTTGTATTTGCTCTACAGTAGTACTATTTGTATATGAATCCGGTTTTTTGTAGGAAATCAGTAATTGTTTTATGCTTTTTTGTAGGAAATCAGTAATTGTTTTAGGCTTAAGATTATATATATCATAGACCGACTCTTAGTGTCTATAAATATAAGAACACACACTGTGAAACATGCCCTCTTGATTTGTAATAGGCCGCTAGAGATTCTCCATCATTGTTTCTTGTTGTGTCACAAACCCTATCGGCTTTGCTTTTGCTCTCTGGACTAAAACATGGCTATTTGGATCAAATACAGTTCTTGTGTAAACTTAAAACCACAAGAAAATCATCAAGAATCACAACGACACATCAATGGCCAGCCCCTGCGCGAGGAAGATTCGATGTTGCGTGTGTTATTCTCGTTGTATAAGTTTTACTTCCTTGGTAACTTAACTGATGGGTCGATGTTCACAACAAGACCGGTGAAAATCAGCAGCAAAGAGACTTGCATCCCTATCACCATTTCATTGGTTGATGATCATGATGAAGAATTTAAAGAGATCTTGACAGTGATGGGAGTCCCTGGAAGGAAGCAATCGAAGATCCTAAGAAAGATGGCATCGGTTGCCCGTAGCAAGGGTACTTG
>NW_011499886.1:1536808-1542136 GCF_000495115.2 Populus euphratica
TTTTATTTTTATTTTTATAGGAAATGAGTGTACAAATAAGTTGAACTTGCAGTCCATGCTAGAGAACTTTGCTCCTGGCCCATGATCTATTAATATTTAAACAATCTCCATTACATTTACGTGGAACTGAAGTTTAGAGTATATATATTGTTGATTGATGCGCGCTGCTGTGCTTGATTTAATTACATGACACCAATTTTTTTATATAAAAAAATAATTTATATTTCATTGTAACAAACTAATTTGCTAGTATAGTTCTTGTTTTTTATATTACTATCTTTAATTAAAAAAAAAACTAATATTTTGGTATATGTTATTTATTTAATAAAAACCAAAAATAATCATAAGACATTCTAACAAAAAAACAACTTCTTAAAATAAAGATAAAATAATATATCTCTAACTAAAACTACTTTTTCTCCTTAACATTGTAATTGTTTTTGAAAATATTTTATTAAAATATTTATTTTTTAAACAACATTCTATCATTATTTTAAATTAAGTTTCAATTAAAAAATATAACATTCTAATAATTTTAATAATTTTAATGTAATTGCATTTCAAAACATAAAAGTAATACGATGATCGCATGTTATTGAGAAAAAATTTTTAACGGTGTCGTTAAACTTAACTTAACGGGTCAATTTTAAAACTTTTTGAGCTTATTCTTTATATAGCTTAAATTTTAATTAAACAATCTAGGAGCTTATCTAATATGACTTAATCAACTTAGCAGGTCTAAAAGTAATCCAAACAATTAATAAAAACACAATTTGACTAAAAACAAAATTTAAGATAAAATAGGTTTTTAAAAAATATTAATGCAAAGACATCTTAGATTATTATTGATTAACCCGCAAAACCCATAACTCAAATTATATATTTGACCGAGTTTAATAATTTTATTTTTATACTATTTATTTATTTAAAAATATGATAAAACAAAATAGACAAAAGCATGAAAACAGTAAAATAATATTTTTAAACAAAGAATGCTTGTAAATATATATTATGATGGGTGGAAAAAGAAGAAGAAGAATGCTTGTTAATATTATTAAATGACTACTAAAACCTTATTAAAATAAAGTAAAATTTTATTTGTATTTAATAAAATTATATATAAGATATATTCTCAATTAATTTAAGAATTCAACAAAGTAATATATGTAATATATATTAAATTAATTCATTCTAAAAAAATTTAATATTCATTTAAGAAAAAAAAACCTTAAAACTGACAGGTTCGCCACCTTGAGTAGCCTATGTCTAGTATACCTAGCCCATTATTAATATGACCAATCTCAAAGTCTTGGAATCTCAAGCCTTGGAGCCTGATTTTGTTTTTAAAAAACTATATGATCTAACTCTTTTTATTTTTAATAAAAAGAAGATACATTATTTGCTTGACAAGTTTTTTTATCATTGAAGATAAGGTTAAAGAAATAGGCTAAAGTATTTTGAACTTGAAAAAACTGGTTTTTAATCAATTTTCACCCTAAAACACCTAAAATTATTTTTATAACCTTAATAAATTAATTTATCAACTTAAAAAATCATCAAATGAATTAAAAACATAAAATTATAAAAAAAATAACTCACTCAAACTTGATCTATTTTTTTCGGGCAGGATGGTATATAACTTCTTCCTCAAATAACACTCCTCATCAATAATAATAATTTGACACTAAACTTGGCTTTTTTGTTAATAAAATCTCACTAACCTTGCTTTTTTTGTTAACAAAATTTTATCAACTAAATACCCCCCCAACTGTTTTTGACAATACTCTCTTTGATATAAGTAAAGTAAATAAAGTTTTAGATTAAAACACATAATTATTAAACTATAGAGGTAAAAAAAATTATAAAAAATCTTAAGGTATTTTTTAGAAAAGATGAAAACGGTATAATAATAAAAAAAAATAGCTGCATGTTTATTTTTTGATATCAAATTTGATTTTTTAAACTTTAATTTTTTAATTAAAAAATTAAATTTTATCTAATCAAATTGAACATTAGTTTAATGCTGGAATATTTTTTCGACTCCTTGATTCAAAATAAATTATAAACTTAAAAATTTCATTTTATCTCATTTACAAGAATAAAATTAAAATAATATTAATTTAATGATCAAAATAAATACTTATATGACCAAAAAAAATCTTAGCACTATTCTAGTGAATAGTGCCACATGAGAGAATTCATATTCAAATCACCATAGCATGCACGTGTGTGTGTATATATATATATATATAATTTTTAAATATAATTATTGTTTCACAATCAATCCAATTAAATTAATTAATTGATGTGGATATATACTACCTCATCAAAAATTCGAGGAGGAAGTTAATTAAAACCTATATAAAAAATCTTAGCACTATTCTATTCCAATACAAGGGAATTCATATTCAAATCACCATAGCATGCATGCATGTATATATATATATATTGTGTATTCTTAAATTATCCTGGTGGAAACTTAACTTTAATTATATATATATTATATAAAAGAAGAAGAAGAAGAAGGTGGTTTGAACTACGAACTACGTATGATAAAACAGTTTAACATTATTAAGTGGAAGAAACGTACATGGATTTTTTTTAATATTAAAATCATTTTAGGCCCTCCAGACTAACCTAGAAATTAGGCGAGTCCAATTTTATTAGCCTTTACGCAGCTAAATTTTAGTATTAGTTCCCAACTTTCCCTCAAATATTCTCATGGATTTATCTCTCCCATTTCTGAAATATTAGTGTTAAAATATAGTTTAATTTGAATAATTAATAAATCCTTGTGGAAAAAGAAGTTTTGTACACCACCATCCTGAGGAATGTGTAAAATCTATATATACATATAGAAACATAGAAGACGGCCTGCTTCCTGCTGTAACATTCTAATTCTTTATCTTTAGCTGGTTTTACTTCTTAACAAACCCTACCGTCTGCTTTTTTATTTTTCATCTCTTTCTGAACTCAATCATGCAAGCTCCTATATTCAAATGCAAGTTTCATGTTGAGTTAAATCCCTTCCCCGGAGAACTTACAAAGTTCCCTGTAAACTTCATGTATTATGAGGCCATTACCTGGTTCACAATGGTGAAGGGAGATGGATCTTATTCAGAAGAAGAGAACCACCATTCATAAGAAGCAAACTTGTTCACATTCCTTTTAGCGATTCACTGCTTGATTACAGTCAAGATTTTAAAGATATCTTGACCTCGTTGGACGGCCCGGAATCCGAACAATCAAAGATACTAGACTAATTGCATCTAAGGCTATTGGCATGGATATTTTATAGTGCTTCTTCCATATGTCTGTTAGAATAGAGGCCGCAGCATATAGAACTGGGAGGGGTGTTCACAGTGAAGAAGATCTCGCATGAGTTGAGAGGGAATCAATGGAGACTGAAGCGAGACCGATTCCGGCCACCAAGTCGTCTATTAATGCATTGGAAAGAGTGTTTCGGGGACAATGAGAGACTGCACAGTTTGCATGTAAGAGATTGAGGTAGGGAGTGATGCAATTCGTATGCCGTATTCCCATGTTTATAATTAAGATTGCATTGTTTAGTGGTTGCATACTAGTCACTTGTGCCCTCCTTGCCGCCATCATATGTTATATAAATCAAAGTTTTTGTTAAGTGACATTAATCAAGAAATATTAATAAAGAAGTGTTTCTTCAATTCTACAGTTTCTATCTCTCTCTTTTCTTCTAACTCTCCCTCTCATTTATTTAAATCTCTTTGTTAAGATTAACTCTTAACAAATTGGTAACAGAGCCCAAAAGATCCACCATTACTATTAAAAAAATGGTTGAAAACAACGAAGTTAGAGCATTGGAAGAACATGGAAAGAAAATGAAAGAACAAATGCAGAGAATGCAGAGAATGCATGATGAAAATCAAAGGCAATGGGAAGAGAAAAACAGGAAGAACGAGCGATTCACTTCGAGGTTGGATTCAATAATGGCTACTCTGCAAACCATTGTAATTAAACAACCAATAAGCTGAAAAATAAGGCAGGAACAGTCCATTGCCTATTGTTAGTAATAACCCAGTTTTTTAATGGAATTCTACCACAGCCAAAAACACATGCAAGATTAGAGGAGATGAATTCTTTTGAAGGGCAGGAACTTGGATATAATTAATGTTGGTCTACCCAAGATAGAGATATAAAACTTCTATGGAGATAACCCTCGAAGCTGGATTAGGAAATGCATAAAATACTTCAAGTTACACTTTACTCAAGTTGGTTAGTTGGTTGAAATAACTTCTTTGTACTTAGAAGGAAGAGCTAAGGTGTGGTTTGACGGGTACATTCAGAGCAGCATGGATGTGGTAAGTTAGGATGGTTTTACAGAAAGAATTTGTATACGATTTGGCGAATAAAGAAGATGTGGTAGAAGAATTCAATAAATTGACATAGGAAAAAGGTATAGAAGAATACATTGAGAAGTTTGACTAACTTAAATCTTTAATGACTGCCAAGAACCCTACATTGCCAGAATTTTATTACGTTTCAAGCTTCATCAGCGAACTTAAGGAAGATGTGAAGCCGATTTTGAAAATTTTGAAGCCTATCACATTAATGCAAGATTTTGAACAATCGAAATGGTTGGAAAAATCAAATCTGGCTATGATCAAGAGGAATAAGATGGTCACGAGATCAATGGTTCCAACCAATGCTAACAGATGGACAAAAATCCACCATCTAAGTCTTACAATCCAAATAAGAATGATGTATAACAAGGTTCAAAACAGCCCCAAGAATCTGTTTATGAACAACATAGGCAACTAGGGCAATGTTATAAGTGTGGAGAAAAGTGCAGTCCTGGCCGTTTATTTATGCAGAGAAAAGTATACATTTACTAGAAGGAAATGAGGAAGAAGAGGATGCCTTCATGGAAGCAATGAAAGGTAGTAACAATGAGATAGATGCTGAAGAATATGGCTTATCATTTAACGTGTTGGCAGAAAGTTATAACCATAACACGATCAAGACCAGAGAAATCTATATTGGAATAAAAAACTAGTGATCTTGATTGAATGTGAGTACCCACAACTTTACAATAAAAAAACAAATGAAAGTAAATTGCATAATGAGAGCTTAAACACAACATATAAGTTTCATTTTCTTCCACATTCACTTTTATAATGTGTCATATTGATTGATGAAATTATTGGCAGAATAATGATAATAAAAATTTTTTATTTGACATTTTTTTTATGTGAATTCATCAATAATTATATTACTAATATAATAAAAATTATCGATGACAGATTATCCCGTTGAGAATATGATGCGAAATTCTAGTTGTGAACCAGCGTA
>NW_011500331.1:0-37030 GCF_000495115.2 Populus euphratica
TTAAATTTTGGGCTCCATGAAAATTGTAGACTTATGTCTTACCTTTTCATCCATATAAAGTAGACCTGAATTCGAGATCTACATCTCCATATATGACCCAATTACCAAATAGTGTTCCGGTTTGGACTACACCAGCATCTCTTTTCTAAGTTTGGCTATCTCTTTGTCTTTTCAATTTCAGTTCTTAAACTCATTAATCAATCCCTTCATTTATGTGATTGACTTGCATTTAAAATACACATTTACCACAAATTAAAGATATCTTATATTATTAGATATGTTATTATAAAACATGTTTTAGTTAAGGAGTTATTGATACTTTAAGTGCAAAATGATAATATAAAACATTGATAAAAATATATTTTTAAGTACTAATCATAAATCCATCACAATGGATATGAATGTATTATGTTTTTAGTATATATATATATCCATGTTCAAAACAAATACTCATACCCTATCTAATATTTATTGAAGAAGAAATTTTGATATTTATACCTAGTTTATTAAGTTTTGAAAAACTTAAGTACTAATTATTTTTATTATTCAATATAAAAAAAGAAGATATATGCTTGTAGTGAAGTTATAATTATTATAATTGTATATGTATATAATTTTAATATTAAGGTATGCATATATTATATTAAATAGAAAAGATATAAAATATTTTACATATAATAATAATAATAATTTGAATTTTACAATATTTATATATATTCATTACTCATCAAGCAATAATTTCAATTCTCTAGACCCAGCCCGAAATATTGACTCTCCAAATAAAAAATCCATCTATCAAGTGAATACCCATCGAGTTAAATTATCATCCAATCTTTTTTATTGGAAGAGAGTGACTAGAAAAAACAAGTTTGCATATAGAGCATGCATTTCCAACCATTAAATGTCTTTTCAACTTTCACCCTTTCTTGTCCTGTTTTAGTTTGCAACAATAAAAAAAAAACTTTTTAATTTTTATTTTCCTTTTATATATATCTATTTATACTAGTTTTCTTTATTTTTTTCCTACTTAGAATTCATTATTTACCTGATTCAAAAGGTCTTTTTAATGAAAATCTAAATCAAGATTTCTCTCTAAAAAAATAAAGAATTAAGTTTTCAATTAAATTTGTAGCAAATTAACAAGACAAACCACAAGTCACATCCAATATTCACTAGATAAATAAATAAAAAAAATCACAGGCCATTATTTTAACTTTCACATGACTTTTGGAAAGGAAAAGTAGTTCTTGTCTGATAATGAATAATTTTGCAATATCACCTTTTGTGGATTTTATTTAGTAGTAATTTTGAGTTAGGGTTCTATAGAGATAATTTTTGCTTTTATATATAAGACACCCTTCCTGAAGTTTTATAGTCACATAATTTTTTTTCAATATAAAAAATAAATATGTAAAATTTTTTATGTGTTTTTTATATAAAAAAATCATGATTGTAAATTAAAATATTTATACATGAATTTAATTAAATAAATTAAGAATTATCTATATTAATAAATGTAAAACATTAAAAAATCTAATTAAAAAATAAAATTAAAAAATCAAGAGATAAATTGATCTCCTAATATGGTTCATATACCTAGTTGTGTTTAGTAACTATTTTTTCAAACTAATTTTTTATTTAAAAAAATAATAGTTAAAAAATATAGTCAAAGTAAAATGATTGAATAAAAGTAAAGAAAGAACTTAAGATTTGTAAACCATGTAAAAATTAAATTGTATCACATAAAAAAATCATAAATATTTGTTAAAAAAGTGATAAAATTGAGTTAAAAATATAGAGCCAATAAAAAAAATTCAATATATACTAAACATCTAAAGATGAAATTTTCAGAAAAAAAAAACATATATATATATATATATATTTATATATATATAAAGCTCGGGTATGCAGATGTTGCTTAGACAACCTAACATGTTTAAGCTTAAAAAAGCCTAGGCCTCCGCACTTTAGTTGATTTTTCTTTTTTTAAAAGATGGATAACATGTTGTCTTCTCCTAAATTTTTTAAAAAGATAAGTAGGCGACGCAATACTTGCTTTTCCCCAATTTCCGACCATTTAGATGATTGAAAAATTAAGGGTGGTAGAATTTTTTTTATTTAAAAACTTGTTTTTGATCTAAAACACATATAAAACATTCCATATACCTTAATGAACCCGTATATAATATCAAATAACTAAAAATCACTCCAAAAAGTTCAAAATTAAATTGAAACTGAAAAGATTTTCCAAGCTTAGATCTGTTGTATTAGGTGATGGTAGTACTAAAGAACACCTAGGTGAGACTCTTTTCATTGAATGAAACTTATTGATACTAAAATCAACTTTTTTTATGGATAAAATTAGAGTCAATCAAGATTTTTTTTTTTATAATTAAAATCCAATGACTTTCTCTCTCATATCTCAAATATAGATTGAAAAATAAGAAAAATAAAGTTTTGTATCATGATTCAATTATGAAAGGACCAAAATGTTATAATTTTAAAAGTGGATCAAAATGAATTTCCCCCCATTTTTAAATCTGCATCCCTTTTTCTCCATGTTTTAGATTTTGTTCATTTTTTTATAATTTTATCCTTCCTTAACAATTCTTGATAAATTGGTAATGAATCTAGATAAAATGATGTAATTAAAGAAAAACAAAGTTTAAAAACTAAATTATTAAAAAATTATTATGAATTGTCATAGTAAAAACACCATACGGTTTTAATATCTTTCTAATCTAAGAATTACTAATTTATAATAGGAAAAGGTTTTAGTGCAATGATGGAAATCAAAATATAGGTTTTGATTTGAAATACTCTTCACCAAAAATATCTAAATATAACTAGATTTTGAGAGAGGAAGAAGAGAGAGAACCGCAAATAGACCATCGATAATAAAAATTAAGTTTTGAAAATTGAAAAAAACAATAATTTAGGACCATTAAATTCAAGAAAAGGAAATCTAATGGCTAGAAAGGCGTTGGAGCGGTTTCCTTATTGAAAAGGAGAAAAGAGTTCCCTGCCGCTGACGTAAGTTCAGAATCTCAAAAAAACTTGAGATTCGAAAGATCAAAGAAGAAGAGATATGCACCTGTTTTAAGTTTAACAAACCAGCAACAAGACAAAAGTACCCTTCTAATCCGTAATTAATAACCGTCGCACCCGTCCCCCATCGCCCCTCTGCTGAAAATCAGAGGTAATAATACTGTAGTTGGTGTAGCAGGAGCAGCCTGCTCACCTCTTTAGTTCCTGACTGTTTGTGAAGGTGCTGGGCATGATACAATACGTCATCAATACTCTCTTTCAATCTCAAAGCTTCAATTTTTGAAGCAGTCAAGAAGAAGAGATACCATAGCTACTCATCATCATCATCATAATGAGTGGTTCTAATCTTTCACAACAACCACCACCAGAGGATGAATGGATTGGCACTTACCTAACATTGCTTCCTAAATGGCAGCCTCTTGATCTTTCTCACCAGGTACCCTCCTTTTAGTAACACATGTCATTTTATTTCATTAATTTTTGGTGTTACCTGAAGCTCCACCTTGGATTCTAGTTTCATTAATCTACCTGATAATTTAATTTTGTTGCGAGAATATTAAGAATTTAATTTATTTGTTTTGCTATTTGGGTTCTAAAGTTATCAAGATGCTAGTTTGCTATAGTTGAATCAAAATTACATTTTTCAATTTTTTTCAAATAAGTGGACTATTGAAGTAATTAATTTCTTGAAAGAAGTTTATCCTGGGAATTCCTTGGGGGTGTTTCTCTCTGTCCCATATAGATTAACGAGTGCAACATGTTAATTTTTTCATCTTGGGCATGTTTTATTTGCCGAAACCATTTATATATACAGTGAAGTTTGGATGTTTCCATCTGGGTTCGGGTTAGTAATGATTTTGTGCCACTTCAGTGCACAAATGATTGCCGTTTGGATCTTTTTTATTTTTATTTATATATTTCTGATTATCTTAATTTCCGTGGCAGTCAATGATACCGATTTCAATATCTAGAGTTAATCAATTTGATGCTGCGAGATTGGACATTGAAATGTCAGCTATGTTAAAGGAACAATTGGTTAAGGTCTTCTCTCTGATGAAGGTATCTTTTTTGGTTCACCTTTTGATTTCGGGACATGATTCTAGCGAATATATTGATCTGATGCTGCTGGTGTCAATCTTTAATTTGTTTCTACTATTTTTTGGGGTTAGCCAGGAATGTTATTTCAATATGAGCCAGAACTTGATGCTTTCCTTGAGTTTCTCATTTGGAGGTTCTCTATTTGGGTAGATAAGCCTACTCCAGGGAATGCTCTTATGAATCTGAGGTACAGAGATGAACGTGCAATGGATTCGATAGGAAAAGGTAGACAGATCTGCACATTTCATGCTTATGGCATCGCTTTGTGAAAGTAGCTTGTTGTTAGGTGATTGTTTGACTGATAGATTGGCCTCTATGGTTATGTTACTTGTGCAGATTTAGAAATGAAATGCAGGCCTACTTCACAAATTTTGATTACATATCTTGATAGCTTGTTTAAAGAATTTAGGAGGGATGGAAGGGAAATTAATTACCCTTCTTTTGTCTGGATTCTAAAGGGGGTATGGAAACTTATTCTCTCTTTCTTGTTTATTGGATTGAAGGGGAATGTATTAATTACAAGATTATGTGTATCTCTTAGAGGGTGGAAGGGTGAGATTGGTTTTTTATGAAGTAATGAGGTTACAGAAGGGAGTTAAGAAAGCAATTCCCTTCATTTCCACTGAATACAGAAGTTGGGGAGGGACAGTTTAATGAGAATGGGTAGTAAATTCTTAGCCCTTGTTCCCCTTCTCTTACCAAAATATTTTTGTTAAACAAGGTTAATCATTAATCATTATATCTCATCCTGTCCCCTCCATATTGTTCCATTCACCTCTCTCTGAAACAAATTGTAAGTGATGATGGCATAAATTTTCTAAACTCTGTGATGCCCTTCTAGTTGATTAGTAAATCAAAGATGTGGCTTGCCGCTTGCATATCACTATTTCCACTCACTCGTTATAATTTGTGTCTTTGTGTGTGTGTTTTGATAGTTCTCCTTTGTGTCTTTGTGTGTGTGTTTTGATAGCTCTCCTTTCTTGTTGAACTAGAATGCATTTTAAAATGTATATCTGTCGACTTTGATTGTTAACTTTCATGTTGAGTACTGTTGGGTTTATAAATGCTCTTCTGGAAAATGGAATGGATAGAAATGACTGCTATGTCTATTTTTCTCTTTTATAGCTGTTAAATAAATTTTAACATACTTTTGCATGTTCTGTATTAACCATGGTCTCCTTTTCTGGGGATCATGCTGGAATTGCAGAAATTTGTGATCTGTTTGCCCCTTTGAAATGGTATTCCATGCATTTTCACAAACAGATCATGGTCTTTATATATTCTTATACTAAACTTTCATAACTGCTATGCAAAGGAGTGAAATGCTTCAAATTCTAGCTGAAGAAGGCACATATGAAGTTCCCTGATAAATTCTTCATATCAGCATTGCTTGGCCATCTTTGTTTACCTTCCGCTTGATATATTATTTTGCTTACAGTTAGAACAGGTTTGGAAGGACCTGGACTGACCATTGCACAGAAAATTTGGTATTGCATTGCCACTGTTGGTGGTCAGTACACCTGGGCTCGCTTACAGTCATTCTCTGCCTTTCGTAGATGGGGTAATTCTGAACAGGTAGTGCTATCTTCAGCGTGCTTTTTTTTATCGTCTAAAGAACAATTCACTGGAGATTGTGGGGAGAAAAGTATTGATTTCTTTGTGTATTTTTCAGAGGCCACTGGCAAGGCGTGCATGGATTTTGATACAGCGTATTGAAGGACTTTATAAAGCTGCTTCATTTGGAAACCTACTAATATTTCTTTATACAGGACGGTATGTTGTATATTATGGTTTCTTGAATGTTATTTCCACAAGAATTGCTAGTATGAAGTGAAGCTGTGCATGTAAATTCTCTTTGTATGAGAGGAAACAAACACACAACTACTTGGTGAAAGGCATAATCAGTTATTTTTTGATTGTTTAATTTCAATATCTGCTATTTTTATATCAGCCTAATTTAATGATCAAATGGATTGATTACTTTTGCATGAGATATCATGATGGGAGTACCCATTAAGATTATTCACTTAATCACGCCATTGGATTAGATGATTCTTCAATTTTTTTTGTCTTGTTTTAATGCAGATTTAGAAACCTCATTGAAAGAGTCTTGCAAGCAAGGCTCGTCTATGGAAGCCCTAATATGAACCGAGCAGTTAGCTTTGAGTATATGAATCGCCAATTAGTGTGGAATGAATTTTCGGTAACTTATTTTTCTTGTCAAATTTAGCATCTCAGGTTTTTGGCAGTATCTTTCTCCCACTTTTGATGATGTCTTGCTGTTGCTCTGATGTGTCTTGTTTTCCTTTCCATTTGTGGTTGAATTCTTTAATTATTAATATCCAATAACACAAGGGGCAAGGAAATAGTGATGGTTTTTCAAGCGTTATCTGAAGTGTCTTGTCATGCACTTCTCAAGTGCTGTTTAGTCTGTACTGCAATTTCAGTTTTGTCATCAAGTGTCTCTCATTTGGGCTTTTTTCAATGAAGTTGAACCACTCATATGCAACTGGCTGTTACTGATGAAATTATAGCTCTTAGATATAAAGTTAATAAGAACAATGTGTTGATGAAATTTTGTGTGCAAAGTTATTAATACTTTGAGCCAAGTTTTAGTAAATTTCTTTTCAACTGGATATTATTGTGACCAAAGTCAAACTATGTGAGCTCACAATGGTGACCAGAATGAGGTTTATTTGTACGGGTTGAGGAGGAGAAAGTAAAGGTGAAAAGAATAAATGACTAAAGTTTATTATAAAACTCTATTTGGGAATTCCTGAAAAGATGGTGTATTACATAGAAACTTTGCTCCATTATTATTTTTGGATAGTGCTCGGCCAAATTAAACATTATAATTTGATATCCCTAACACAAAAAGGATAACCATTCTTGGGGGTTATGTCTTACAGAAAACAAACACTAACCTTGGAATTATAGGCTCACAATTAATCGAAGCCAAGGCTGTGTGGTCATGGTTTTTGGAATCAATGAACCAACCATTATAAATTGGCTGAACATTTCTTGTTGTATGTTCTTGAAGACAATGTAGAAAGTATATTGGGTAAACTATATTCTAACCCTTGTAGATTCTGCAATGCTCTACTTTAAACCCTATATTAAAAAATTTCCAATGTCGACCTTAGAGTTTCAAAAATGTTTCAATGTGGCCCTTTGGCATTAAATAACTAACCGAAACTAATGGCAGGACCACCTTTTGAATTCTTTTGTTGAGTATTTTTGGACTTTTAAGCGTTTTGTGGAATACTAACTCATGTATGAGGTTCTGGGAGTAAAATTTATGAGAAATATAAGAAAATATGACAACACAAAACTGAAAAAAGTGAGCATTCCATGAGATGCTGCTAGCTATATAACAGCTAGGGGCCAAATTAGAACTTTTGGGGAAATATAGAGTAAACTGGGAAATTTTGATCTATAGAGGCTGAGCTGGGGTGGACATGTCTGAACTGGAGTGAACTGGAGTGGACGTGTCTGACCAATGAATCCTCCTCCTGTGTGATTGACCAACTTCAAGCTGTACCCATTATCTGCGTTTTACTCCTAATGTACTTTTCTTTGTTTCTCTGAATTAACCATGTTATGCTGTTTATTTGGAGTGCTATAGTTTGTGATGAACTTTTTGGACAGTAGATTCACAATTCTCAGTGGGATTTGTGTTAACTCCACATAGTTATGTGAATTATGTGTTAACTCCACATAGTTATGTGAATTATGTGTTAACTCCACATAGTTATGTGAATTAACAGTTAGTGATAATGCAGTTCCATTCCCAAGAAGTTTGTGTTTCTGAAGCAGAACCACCCATATTAAACAGCGTAACGTTCTTGCTAGACATGATTGAAGTTTTGTCTTTTCGCTGCTGCTTGAATTGCCAAAGTTTACGTACCAGCAATAATGCCATCTGCCCTGGTAATTTGTTATGTATTTCTTTGGCTTATGTGCAGGAGATGTTGCTGCTGCTACTACCTCTTCTTAACTCGTCGTCCATTAAAAAATTTCTCAGTCCATTTTCAAAGGATAAATCTTCAAGCTCCAAAGTAGATGATGATACTTGCCCCATTTGCCAGGCAATTCCCACTATTCCATTTCTTGCTCTTCCCTGTCAGCACAGGTATGCAACTCTTTTCCCATTTGCTTTGATTACATCAACTTTTAGGCAACCACTTTTCGGGTAGGGCCTAAACCATGTAGATCACATTTTTTAACCAACTTTTTTTTTTTTTCCACACTGCATGACAAAAGCCTAGGGCTTAATTGCAATTTCTCCATCCCTGTAATCGTACTGGCGTTGTCAGTAAATACAGTTACAAATTGGGAAATCCTTAGCGTTGCCCTTCCTTGGGCATGCCAGGCTCAAATTTTGTTCTACCACATGCCAAATCTACTTTCTGCCTAATTTCTCTCCCTAATACATGCCACTTCAGTCAGATGTTTGGATAGAATACTCGTGCTAATTTGCTTAGTTTTGAAGTAGATTTTCCTGTTTGGCCGAATTTCTATGGTGACCTTTATTCATTTTTGCCTTGAGAGACTGAATTTTTCTTGCTGATAGGTACTGCTACTACTGTCTTAGTACACGATGTGCTGCAGCTACATCTTTTCGCTGTCCCAGATGTGGCGAGCCAGTGGTTGCTATGCAGCGCCATAGCGGTTTAGCCAGTAATACAAATCCCAATCAGTGATTACTCTAGGGTAGTAGGAAGGAATTGTAGATTACTGTATAAAATATGCCTGGAAACAGGCATACAATATAATCAAGTAATCGAGATTTCTCTGTAAAGTATTTATTCTCCTATTCAAGTTGGGGGAATCATTCTTTGTCATCTTTATGTGACCACGAATATTCTTTTCAACGATGGGTCAATTCTTCAAAAACCAGGATTACGATTTCTTTCCTGATTACTGGTTCAAGTGTTCCCTTTTTGGTTCTTTAAGGCATTGTTTTGAAACCTGACCTGGCTTGGTTAGTTGATCCTGGACTCGACCGATCAGGGCTTGGGACCGAACCGGGTCTAAGTAATAACCATTTAGGCATTTGACCCAGTAAAACCCGATTAATTTGGATAAACTAAGCTGAGACTCGGCTTTTATATGTAACACAAACACACAAAACTACATAATTATGGTAGTGTTATTATTAGGAGATGGAGAAGGACCTTGTTGCTGCTGTTGTTGCATCTTATTCATAGGATTTGAAGAAGAGGGCTTAAACAGTTTATTCACATCAAAACCTCCTTCTCCCCTTATTATTCCCCCACCTCCTCCTTGTTGATTTGGATTATTAGGTGAAGCCATTAAGCCATTATTAAGAAACAACAAGAAGTGATCTAATAAGATAATATATAGTGATTGGAGACAATTAGTTTGATAAAGAAAGGAAGAAAGAAAGAGATATGAAAAAGCTTTGAATTCCTGTATCTGTTTAAGTTTAAATCTTTTTTGAGATTAGAAAGATAACACATCTTTTTTTCTTCACTTCTCTTTTCTTTCTTTATTTTGTCATTCCAAATTAGAGTAGCAATAGAGTGAGAATTTGGAGAAAAAAAAGAAGGATGAAAAAAAAATTTATTTTTGTTTTTATTTGATTAGGATCACTTTATATTCGTGATCTAATTATTATATCAGGTGAGTTTTAAAATTATAGTTGAAGATTCTTAGAATTTTGTAATGCTTTTTTTGTTGTTTAAAAACAAATGAGTATATCAATAACTATAAACATCATATTATATGATATCGATAATTTATGATTTTAAGATTTGTTTAGAAATGTAGTTGTGGTTAGTTTTTAAAATATTTTTTATATTAAAATATAATAAAATAATAAATTTTTTTATTTTTTATAAAATTATTTTTAAAATCAATACATCAAAATAATTTAAAATATTTAAAAAATATTAATTTTTAGTAAAAAAAATTACTGTCTCCAATTCATGGTTTGGATGGAAGCGTCTGCACAACGTCATGCTGCCTGTACCTTATCCAAGGCAAAGACAAAGTTTTGGGAGGTGGAAAAAATAGTGGGTGGCTGGCCTCAATTGTTTTTTTTTTAAAAAAAAACAAATTAAGGTACATTCATACACCATGAATTGCTAGAGTTAAGTTATTAGTTTACCCTTTATACATACAAAAAAACCATTTCACTCTGGCTCTGGACGATATAATTTTATTTTTTTTAAGAATTTATTGGTGATTACTTGATTGATTAGGGGTATTTTTATTTTTCTATATTTTTTTAGCACAATATAATTATTCTATTATTTTTAGAAGCAATTTTCAATTAAGTGCAGGTGTAAAATTATTTTTGTATTTTTACATTTTACAGCACAATAAAATTACTAAAATACTCTCAAAGTATAAATTCCTTTAGCTAACATACATGAATACTTTTGTCTTTTCAATATTTGTTTTTTTATCTATTCAGTTTAATAAGAGTAGCTTTGATAATTATTATTATTAGTATCTTTAAAATTTATTTTATTTTTTGATTTCATTGCTTATTTTTTATTTTATTTATCTTTTTATATTAGATTTAGTTCCTATTATTTTAATTGATATTTTTCTTGTTTTTTAGTTTATAATAATTGAGAATTTTACTTTGTGATTTCTTTAGGTTTGTCTTCTATAGGGTTATTCAGTCTTATAATCTAGTTTATAAGTTAAAAAAAAAAGAGCCCAATTTGAGTTTTATTTTTGTTTTTTTTTACATTGATTTTTTTTAATTTTTTTTTTCAACAATGAGCGATTCAACTTTAGCCTTGTGAATTTGTCACTTTCATTTCTATAAGATTATCCTAATTTTATATTTGAAGTCATGTGTTAATTGAATTAACCTGAATTGATTCGAGGTTTTTTTCTAATGTTTTTCTTAATTGATTGTTTTTAATTTTTTTGATTATATTGTTTGTTTGAGAATTAACCTCCATTATTTTATTTAATTTCTTCTATATGGGGTTATTCAGATGTTGTAACCGACAACAAGTTTAGCATGCTAATTATATTCAAGTTTTTCTTTATTTTTTTAATTTCAATTCATACTTGTGTTTAATTTATTGGTGATTAAGTTACAATTTTTTTCTCTTGTTTTATAAAGTTATTTTATTATTATTTATTTTGTCTTTGTTATAGAATAAAATTATTGAGATTCTTTAAAAGTATTTAAAGTGTATCTTTTTATAATATTAATAAACTTTTATTTTTTTATTAGTCATTCTTTTTTGTTATATAATTATATTATTAAATTAACAACCAAATTTATTAAAATTATTCGCATCAATTATGTAACCGAATCCCATAAATTTTTCATACTCTTTAAAAAAAAAAAAACTATCATCCCATGAGTAGCATTACTAGAATCTTTCTGACAGATAAATGACCAGTCTATAGAGTTTGAGTTTTTGTTTATATTAAGTCTATGCTTTTAAAACTTATATATTTCTGAAGCTGGGAATGTATTTTGATTTACCATCTTAATACCCGAAGCTTTCAGGCGCCCCATGGCCTCACTTTCCGGTCAACAAGGTTCCCAATAAGCTACAGCACTTGAGAAGAAAGCAATGTCTGTTTTGCATCACACACCTGGCCCAGAACTGTTATTCCTGACTTGCAAGTTCGTCAAATTATATAATATTTGTCCACAGACATAGGCAAGTTTTAGAATTAACTAGTTATATCAGCCACTCATGAGTTATTTTTTTATATAAAAAATATAAAAAAAATAAAATATAAAAGTATTAGATTTTTTTACAAAATTATATCCAATAATCTTAGGTTTAATTGTAACGCCTGATCTAAGAGTAATATTTATAATAATAATAATAATAATATTTAACTTGTATAATCTAAGTTTAAGTGAGTTGAACTGCAATATTAAACCAAATAACCTTGGATATGGATCTGACTTCTTCATTTGTTCTTTTTCTAGATGTCATGTCTGCGCAATGCCGCGAGCTTGTGGCATGCTTGTGTGTTGTCGGTTTCTGGAAAAAATAAAAAATATATATATATATGTAGAAAAACTGTTGTAATCCACAATGTTTTAAAGAAAAAAACAATAAAGTTGAATTTTCAAATATTTAAAAAATAAAACGAACAAAGAAAATTTTGGACAAAATAAAAAAAATGAAAGGGAAAAAAAACATGTAGTTCATTAGGAAATTCACAATCGTAATTCTCAACTAACTCAATATTAAAAATAATAAAATCAATAAAGATAATTTTAAAAAAAAATCATAAAAAAATCATGTGGGGGAAACACTATAGTAATTCAAAGTGTTTTTTTTAAAAAAAAAACTACGAAGCTAAATTCTTAACCAACTTAATATGAAAAAAAATAGAATTGACAAAGACTATTCTGGAAAAAAAGATCATAAAAAAGCTATATGAAAAAACATTATAGCAATCCATAATTTTTTAAAGAAAAAGATACGAAGCTAAATTCTTAATCAGCTTTGTATTCAAAAAATAAAATCAACAAAAACAATTCTTAAAAAAAAACACAAAAAAAGAAGACAATTTTGGAAAAAAAAAGCAATAAAAAAAATAAAAAAAAACATGCAGAGAAAGTTAAAGTTGAATTCTTAACCAGCTCAATATTAAAAAAAAATAAACAAAGATAATTTAAAAAAAAAACATGTGGGGAAACACTTTTGAAAAACAAAAATAATATGAGGAAACATTGTAACAATCCATAGTATTTTAAAGAAAAAACTATGAAACAAAATCAATAAAGACCATTTTGGGAAAAAAATGAAGAAATAAAGCCATGTAGGGAAACATTGTAGTAATCCATAAGTTTTTCTTTAAAAACACTAATGAAAAGAAAGAACAAAAATCTGAATGAATTGGGTTAAACCTTTAAAGTAAGTTAACCCGTAAAACCTTGGATTCACGTCGTGAAAGTTTGATAACTAAATAGAAAAAAAATTGACGGATTACCTATAATTAATTTGGTCAACTTGTTAAATCTGAGACCCGTGTCATGAAAGTTTAATAACTAAATAAAAAAATTAATGTGTTTACCCAAAATTAACTGAGCTAACCCGTGAAACCAAGTTAACCCGTCAACCTCGGGATATATGTTATGAAAGTATAATAATTAAATAGAAAGAAATTTAACACTAACAAATTAAACTAAAGAAAAAAATTAATTAAAAATAAAAAAATTACGGGTTAACCTATTAAATCAGGTTAATCCATCAAACCTGAGATCCGTATCATAAAAGTTTAATAATAAAATAAAAAAATAACATTAACTAACTAAATTAAACAAAAAAAATTAAAAACAATAGCTACAACACTGTTTAGGATATGTTATAATATAATATATTAATAATGAGAAAAGTTAAAAGGCA
The DNA here is from genome assembly GCF_000495115.2 of Populus euphratica. NCBI lineage: Eukaryota > Viridiplantae > Streptophyta > Magnoliopsida > Malpighiales > Salicaceae > Populus > Populus euphratica. The sequence continues at coordinate 13,518 of NW_011500331.1, forward strand.
TGGGGAAAGTTAAAGTATTTTCTCTGTGGCTTTTAGAGTATTGATTAACTTTTTTTTTTTATGTGCTATAATTTTATTATTTTTTTATAACCTTAACAAAACATAAAAATTTTAGAATGAAAATAATTTGATGTATAAGTGATGAAACCTTTTAAAATATTGTTGTAGTGACATTTTGGACAACATATTTTTTTTTAAAAAAATATAAAGATGTCGATAGCCTGAATTGATCTATGACTACCTAATTTGTAATTTAGGATATGAGCCTATGATAATTTCATGAAAACAAAATAAAAATAAATTAGAAAACTTAATTATAATTAACCAAATATTCAAGGCTTAAAATAAGAAAATTTTTCACTTAAAGAAAAAACCCAAGAAAATAACTCAAGCACACCTAGATTAGCAGCCCGTGCTATACAGTGACCCATATTGAATTGGTTCTAACATAGAAAAGGATGTTCATGCGATGACAATATATTCAAAAAATAAAAATAAAAATTTAAGACTCGAGTCATTAACCTAACTAGATCAATTAAGTTGAGTTAATTCAATAATATGATTAAAAAATTATAAAGAACGAGAAATAAAAAGACCCAAGATAACCCGAGTTATTTTTAAAATTAGTTAAAAATCAAATAAATTAAATATTAAAGGATGAAATTGAAAAAAACATGAGTTTAAAAAAACAAAGAATTTTTTCTTTACACAATGCCACGGGCTATATATTTTTGTTTAATCTTTTAAAAAATGTAAAAATAAAGAGGGTAACATATTGGAAACTATTTTTTTTTTATATTGAACAATCAATTAATTTAATTTGAGAAAAAATCTTTTAAAACTAGGATAACCTGGGTAATTTTTTAAATCAATGAGAAATTCTATATAAGTAAAAATAAATAAAAAAATAAATTATGGAGTCCAACATCCAATTAAATCAAATGCTTAATAAAAGTGAAAAATATAAGTTTTAAAATAAATAAATAAATAAACTAGGATGAATCTCCCATAAATGAGTTAAACTTTCAAATTCATAACTTCTTAAATCATAAACTTGGGATCAATCAAGAAGCTCAATTAATATTGAAAGATAAAATTAAAAAAAATTAATTAAAGAAAACCTGGCAAGGCAAAAAAAATAACAATAAAAAAATGATGATAAAATCTGATATGTTGATATAATACATGAGGATGAAATCATAATTTTGTTTTAAAAAAATGATCCTAAATAAAATAAACAGAGACCAAAAGAATGGAGACTAAATTTAAAATTAAAAAAAATAATGAAGGAAAAAATTGAAAAATAAATTAAATTCTATAAATTAATTAAATAAACAAAAATAACAATTAAAAAAAAACATGGAATAAATCCCAAGGACCAAAAAAACTAGAAGGATGATGTGAAATATTACAAGGCCAATCGTGAAATCCAAGGAAAAAAAAGAAAAAAGAAACCAACCAGCATCAAATTTTAAATTATATAATTACATGCACAATTTTATAAATTGATTAAAATAAATAAAAATAACAATTAAAAAAACATGGATTAAATTTCAAGAACCAATCAAGTTAGAAAGATGATGTGAAATGTTGTAAGGCTAGATATGAAATCCAAGGAAAATAAAGCAAAAAGATAAAAAGAAAAAAAAAATTAATCATGATCAAATCATATATTATATAGTACCACACACTTTTTATAAAGGTTTTAATCACCATGTGAAATTAAATAACACAAAAAAACTTATTTTTTACTAACATATTCCACCACACATGCTACTTAAAGATAACATAATAACTCATTTGCTAGCACATTCATTCTATAAATGTATTAACAACTTTATTTTTTTAATTAAATTATTAAATCACTCTTCAAATCCTATAATTATTGTAATAAAAAAAACTCAATATAAAATAACTAATATGCCCTAAAGTGAAGCCTAAGAATTTCTTCTTTCAAGGTAACAGAGCAACCACACTATGCATGGTAAAAATTTTTATCAAAAAAAGCCTCTAAGCCAATTTTTTTTTTACTTTTAAGAATAATAAAATAATGTAATTGATTAAAAATTATGAAAAGATTAAAATACTTGAAATAATTCTAGGAAAAAACAATCAACCCTATGAAAAGATTGTTTTACCCTTTAAGAGTCGATCTTTGGTTGTCTCGCTGAAGAGAAAAAAAATATTAATTTACTGTTATAATTCATGTTATAATTCATAGAAAACAAAACTAAGTGTGCAATACTTTTCTCACACCAAATAGTTTCCGTTACACTGTTTATTTTGCCGGCAGGTAATGAACTGACTATACCTCTTTTCTGTTTTATTTACGCGTCGTTTGATAGACATCAAAAGTGCAACCAAAAGGAAAATCACTTTAATCAAATATCGTTTGCCCACAGAAGCATTCCCAACAACCATTGTTTGGAGCCTGAAAGTGAAACTGACGTAGGAATTCGTTCATCTATGGGATATTCTATCTAAGAAGGAATAACTACCTCCTTGTCCCAACTTAAATATGCATGCATTTCCAAGGTTTTCTATGAAAAATCTACTGATAAAAAAATCAAAAAGCATATATATATATACTGAAAATTATTCATGCCAATAAATATAAAATAAAAAAATATTAATAATAAATAAAGACTAAACTTGAAAAATTGAGAAACAGATTTAGATTAAGATATTTAATTTTATAAGACAAGCTACATAAACAATTGTGTTTGATAACTTTGTTTCTTATAATATTTTTTTTATTCAAACAATTATCTATGCTAATAAAACATATAAAAAGGTCATTAATGATAACTAATTACTAAACTTGAAAAAATAAAAAGATAGATATAGATTAATATATTTGATCTTACAACAAGACCAAACGTCTAATAACTTTCTTTTTAGGATAATTTTTTTTATTTGATTTAAAAATAATAGAATTGACCCGTGCTATGCCACACGTAAAAGAAATTTTTTTTTTAACACAAAAAATGTCTATGTATTATTAACATGTTTTCTTAAAAAAAAAAAGATTTTAGCCATGAATTCAAAATTAATTGTATACTAGGTGACATTTTTATTTAATATTAAGATGGAAGTATGTTGAATATAACTAGGTTAACATGCAAAATCCATAGGGATAACTTGTAAAAAAAAATTAGAAAACTTAATTCTTAATTAACTCAAAGTTGAATAATAAAATTGGTACAGTGCAACACTTAATTAAAAGAAAACCAAGTAAATTCAAGTGAACTAACCAAACTTATGATATAGATCATATATGTTATCAGATTTAATAAAATTTTGCATCCAAAAATTATTTCTCATTTAATTATACAACAATAAAATGCATAAGAGTTTTTTTGTATTAAATATTTTTTTAAAAGGAAATAAAAACCAAGACAAACACGTGAGATTGAAATAACAAAAGTAGATTATTAATAAAAAATAATGAAATTGTATTTTTTTTAGTTTTAAGTTAAATAAAAAATAAATAATTGATAACAAAGGGTGTAATTGTATTTTTTAAATCAAGATATATATATTAAAAAAAAAGCAATGAATAATAATAAAAAATAACCAGATGATATGACTTAACTTGTCAAACATGAGATCTAGATTATAAACTCAACAAAGTTCAATAAAGTTTCTTCTTGAATTTATATTTAATCTAAATATGAAATAGAAAAAATTAAAAAAAGACACAAACAAAATTCATAAAAGAGCCTAAGCATGTGAGTTTATAGCCTAACATGCTTGAATAAACGAAAGGAAAAGCCCAAGTGTCTGGGCCTTCAAGACTAGGCTCGTATGCTTGGATTTGGTTTTAGTTTTAAAGAGGTGGATGAAATTTTGAGAAAATAAAAAAAGAAGCAAACACCACATCCCATACTAAGTTAGATGATATGTTGTTTGCTAGCTCAATTTATGACAATTATCATGGTGACCAAAAAATTAGGATAGTGAGTTTTTTTCTTTAAAATCAATTTTTAAGCCATTTTAACCCAAAACTATCTTATTAAAACCTTTAGAACATCTATAAAACAATTTATTAACCTAAAAAAACTCGAAATCAAATTGAGTTATATTTTTCTTTCTTGATTTAGATATGTTGCTTTATGCAATATTGAGGCTCCAAACAACAACATTCAAACTTCATTCATACCATGGAATTTATAGACATCAAGACCAATCATTTTGGTAGCTAGAGTTTGCATGAACAATGACTTTTCCTCTTAACACTGAAATTTGAACATATTTCTCTCTTCTATTTAATTAAGGACTAAAAAATTATAAAAATAATTTTTTTACCAAAATTGAATGGCACAAAAACCTAGGAAATAAAATGATATAATTTGAAAAAATGAAGGACTAAAGTGAGCTTTTTACAGGAACTTTGAACCTACAACCCATTTTCGGTGTCTTTTCCACATTGATCCTCATTCTTTCAATCTTGCCTTAGTTAGTAAATTTGAATTAGTTGTCCTTTAACTTGACCACAAAAGGATGCAATCACCTAATAAAAAGTTTGAGTAAAAAATTAGAAAACTTTTTAATAGTAAGTCCACAGTTAAATACTAAATGGTTTAGTGTTTTCTATAATTATTTATGATCAAAGCCTCTAAAAAATCAAGCAATGTCATATCTGACGACAATTGTGAATTCAACAAGACCACCACAATTGCCAAGAGAATTGATAATATCATGGTCGATCCCTTTCCATTACTATTACTTGTGCATTCTTCCCTATTAAAGAACACTTTTGTAGGAAACCCATCTCTAGCAACAATATTTACTCCAGTTATATCTTTTTTAATGCCTATTTATTTTTGTGTTTCAAAAGTGTTTTTAAAAAAATTAATTTTTTTTTATTTACTTAAATTTAATTTTTTTTTGGTGTTTCCAGATCATTTTGATGTATTGATATTAAAAATAATTTTTATAAAATAAAAAAAATATTATTTTAATATATTTCTAAATAAAAAACACTTGAAAAAACAACCGCAATCACACTTTTAAATGCCCTATTATACACAAAATGTTAGAGTTTTAAAAAAGGATCATCATGCTTATATTTCAATATTGTACATGAAGTGTTTGATGAAATGCAAAGTTTTAGTTGTTTTTAATTTTTAACAAATTTATAATATTATTTTGATGAAAAAATTATAATATTAATATTTTAATGGCACTTTATTCATTAAAATAAATATAATAACAAACTTGTAAATAATTATTTTTTTTAAATTTGTTTTAGGTGCAAGAGGTTGAGGATGTAAACTTTTATTGAATATGTGAACACGTGATCACACTATAAGAGGCTTTTTTTTTTTTTTTTGTAATTATCCCTTTCTAATCCATTCTTCATTCTTTTTATTATAATTTTTTAGGTCTTTTTATAAACTAGGCTTTTTTAATACTTATCTATATTGAGTTTATATTATACTTATCCTAACACCACTAATTAAACCTTTTCTATCTTGACATAATAAACTTAGCTAAACATAATGAAGAAGAGAAACATAAATAAACAACATAAGAATATGAAATAAAACTTAAACATTACAAATATATAAAAAAAGAAATAAAGAGTATGATCTTGATCTAAAAACCAAGATGCTTAAATGCATGACAATTGCCTCCTTTTATAGGCTAAAATTTGAAACTATTGATTTGTTGACTAATTATTAAGTGAGTGACCATATCTTGACTTGGTGACAATCCTTATCTTCTTGTATGAAAAAAATGTCATTGCTAACATACAAATTTGAATAGATTGTCTGTATAAAAATTCTAGGAAATTGTCTCAGTGTTCTAAAAAAAAAAAGGTCATTTGAACTTCTAGAATTCAAGATATGGGCTGAGTACCGAACAATATCTAGGTTGTAAGATAGCTTCGGACTTCTCCATTGTCACTATAATTTGAACTTGAAAATACATTTTTTTAATCTTAGACTCCCATGAAAGTTTTAAACCTATGTCTTAGCTTTCCATCCATATAGAGCAAACCTAAATCCAAGCTCTACAACTCCAGTTATGATCCAATAACCGAATGATGTTTTAGTTTGGACTGAATCAATATCTCTTTTCTAAGCTTAGCCCTCTCTTTATCTTTTCACTATCAATAGTTAATCACATCAATTAATCCCTTGATTTATATAATATACCTGCATTTAAGATGAATATTTACCGTAAATTAAAGTTATCTTATATTATTAGACATGTTATTATAAAACATGCTCTAGTTAAGGAGTTATTGATACTTTAAGTGTAAAATAATTATATAAAACCTTGATAAAAATATACTTTTAAGTATTAATCATTGAACAATCATTGGTTGATTGCTCACTAGTTTCACAAATTTGACATATAATTTCTTGAATAGATTTGAATTGACCACTCTTTTTCAATTCTATTGTCTCAACTTTTCTAACTAAAGATGAAAACTTGGCTTGAAGATCATGATCTTCCTTAAAGTTGCACATACTTCTCCTAGATGTATGAAATTTAGTTTTACCCGATGCCTTATAAGTGCCCATAGTGTCCCAATTTTAAACTTTTTTAGCTCGCAAGTCTAGGTATTTCATTGCTTCATTAAGGTCTTTATATCCAAAAGTTCTAGTGCACATCAATTCTACCATTTATGTATCTTTAGGCGTTAACCCTTTATAAAAATATAAAACCAATCTCCATGTTTCAAAATCATAATGATGGCAAGTATTAAGCAAGTCTCGATACCTATCCTAACATTGATAAAATGTTTCTCCTAATTTTTAAGTGAATATGATGATTTGTCTTTTTAAAGAGTTTGTTTTATGAGAAGGAAAAAAATTCTTTAAAAATTATTGTTGTATTTCATCCAAAGCACGAATGGATCCTGACTTAAGATTTTATAACCATGTTTTAGCTTTATCTTTTAATTAAAAAAAGAAAAAAACTTTAATCTGATGGTATTTATACTATAATTTAAGTCATTATAAATGTTACAAACTTCTTCAAATTCTCTCAAATGCAAGTATGGATTTTCTAGATCTAAGCCATGAAAAGAAACTAAAAGTTGAATAATGACTGACTTAAAATTGAAGTGAGATGCATTAGGATGAAAAACTATATATGCGGATGCACTTGTTCTTGTTGGATTAATGTGGTCTTTTAGTGTTCTAACATGATTATTCTCATTATGAAATGACTGGTTATCTTCTTCAGTCATATTTTTTAAAAATGATGAGGATACCCTATAAAGTCTACCATTTAATGTATGTGACCAAACTCTCATGCATGTATAGGACAATAATAAAATGGAAGCAAAAAAAAAGAAAGAAACAAAACAAAACAAAACAAAACAAAACAAAACTAAAGTTAGAAAAAATAAAAGAAAAGAAAAGACAATAAAATAAAATATATAATTTATACATTAATTTACCTTCCCCGACAACGATGCTAAAAACTTACATAACTAAAAGATTGATGTCTTCTCCCAAGTGTAGGAGTGTCGAAGCAATAAATAACCCGGCAAGACCAAGATTGAACTATAGGGAGGTGAACTATATAATAATAATAATGATGATGATGATGATGAGTTAAAAAAGACTTTGAGATGTAAGATTAATGTGAAGATTAAACAATGATAAAAACAGTTGTCAAGGTTAGAGGATCCACTAATGATATTTCAAATAAGTATAATATAAATTTTTTTTATTACTCAACTGGAAACCATACACAAAGAAGGTTTTAATCGGATGATTAATAACTTATTATAAATTATTAACATGATCATATTAATTATCTTATTTAAGTAACACCAAACTTTTAAATATTATCAAGAATTCATGATGCTAACTTATGTTAACAACAAATCAAGTTCCTTTCATAACACAGATGTAGGTTATACTATATAGTTAGCTATGAAAGTACCAAGCATTCATTGTACCAAGCATTCATTATACCATATGTTATACAACACAAATTTAGATTAACCATTTAACAAGCAAGACATTAAGAATTAATAAGATACAAATGATAAAACATGTTAATAGTAAGTTGTTTAGGATATAATCATTGAAGTCCATATTGAGTTTATATTATACTTATCATAACATCATTAGTGAAATCTTTTCACATTGACATAATATACTTAGCTAAAAATAATAAAGAAGAGAAACATAAATAAACACGAGGAGAACATGATTATATAAATATAATAAAAGAAATAAAAGGCATAAATAAGAGATTAATGAAAGCAAAACTTAAGCATTATAAAGATATAAAGAAAGAGAGCAAGAAGATGATCTTGATATGAAAACCAAAAAAACCTAAATGCATGGTAAATGTCTCTTTTTATAGGCCAAAATTCAGAACTATTGATTTAATGACTAATTATTGAGTGAGTGACCACCTTTTGACTTTGTGACAATCCTTATCTTCTTATCTGAATAAATGTCATTTATAAGATCAGAATTTGAACAGATAGTCTTGATGAAAGTTTTGAAAAATTATTTCTGCTTTCCAACATAAAAAGAAGCAGTGTATTTGGACTTCTAGAATTTGAGATATGGCTGAACACTAAATAATATCTAGGCTATAGGATAGATTCCTACTTCTCTTTTGATGCTAAGATTTGGACTTTCAAATGAAAAAAATTGAATTTTAAACTCTCATGAATGTTTTAAGCTTATATCTTAGCTTTCTAGCCATAAAACCAAACTGAAATTCAAGATCTATAGCTCTAGATATGACCCAATGACTAAATAGTATCCCAGTTTAAATTGAATTAACATTTCTTTTTTAAGTTTAGTCTTTTCTCTATCTTTTCACCTTTAATAGTTAATCACATCAATTAATCCTTTGAATTGTGAGACATGCCTGCATTTAAAATGAATATTTATCATAAATAAAAGGTATCTTATATTATGAGACTTGTTATTATAAAACATGCTCTAGTTAATGAGTTATTGATATTTCATGTGTAAAATAATGATATAAAATCTTGATAAAAATATACTTTTAAATACTAATCATGAGGTAATGTTTGTGCTTTTTGTACCTTTGATCTTCAGTAATAATTTATTTGTATCTTTTAAACTGAAACCACTACTTTAACACCCATACACTTTTTGTTTTTTAAAACACACAACCCATAGATATTTGTTCCACCTAAAAAAGTTAAGATATGATATAAAAAAATGTAAACATCATGATATAAATATATAAAAAATATCATTTTTGGGCTGATTACTAGGTTGATATGATGAATTGTTCGAGTTTCACCAAGCCAATTAAAAGCTTATATTTTATTTATTTTAAACTTGGCTAAAATTCTAATTCTCAGGTTAACTCATCGAGTTAAATTTAATAACTATACTAAAATATATCAAAAGAAAAAAAGAAATACATCCAACGGAAATAAAGAGAAAAAGAAGTGACACGTTCGAGACATGCACAAGGCCACAATCGCAAGTAGCTCAAATCATAGGGGACTAATATTGAAGCCTGCTCTTCTGTCCTACATGCACTTTTTACAAATTAACAGCATAAACATTAAGGCTAGGTGTCTCTTTTGTTTTATTGTTCACAGTAACTAAAAAGGTTGCATGGGGCAGGGGTTTAATTAAGCATAGGTATTGCTATATGATCTGACAGTATTTTGAGTTAATAATAGCAGTAATGCCACGCATATAGTCAACCTTCGACCAAAAAAAAACCTCTTCCAATAATCGACTCCAGAAGAAACTAAAGCAATTGCCACCCATGGTATCCAGCTTTATTCCATATAATCTGACCATTTAACAATTAGATTATGATTAAATATTTATAGAAATTTTTAAATATTGTTTTTTATATAGTAGCAACAATATTGTTATATAAATCATCAAATTTTTAGATACTAGAGATCTTGTTGAGGCTTCTTGATTTTGATAATTTTTGTGATTTTTTTATTTTTAAATTTCATATTTATTTAAGATTTTATATTTTTTTCTTTGTAATTTTAGATTTTTGTTTTTGATTTTTAATTGAGATAGAATTTCTAGTTTTCTTAAGGCCTTACAAACCTTCTAAAAAGACAAACTTTACTATTAGTATTTTAGAGAAAATAAACTTGTTGATTTGGAGCTCATATTTGTAACTCCTTTCATACATTAAAATATCTTATGTTTTTTTTGTTTAATTATTATCTTTAATTTCTATTTGTTTTAGAAATTTTATATGAAGATATTCTTATTATTTTTAGTAGGTTATAAATTATATTTTCTTTCTCTTTCTTCTATTTATTTATTTCTTTAAAATTAACATAAGAGAGTAACAAATGTCATCAATTACTTCGTGGATACCATAAATCTCCCCCACAAAAGGACATTTTCAACCAAAATGTTTATTTTTTGAAACAATTCTTTTAGAGTTTCCTCAAAAAACATGTATTTATTTATTTTAATAAATATAAATTACTTTTAATATTTATCTTTTTTATAGGACATATCTTTTCACTATTGATCTCAATTTATTCAATAAAATCTTCTATAATTTCTCCAAAAACAAAAACTTTTCAATCAAAATGACTATTTTTAAGACAACTCTTTTAAGATTTCCTCATCAAATATGTTTTTAACTTTAATAATTAGAAATCAGTTTTGATAATTATCTTTTATAATAAGATATCATTTCATTAATAATCTGAATTTATTAAAAATTAATCTTTTATAACTTCTCCATAGAAAATACCTTTTAAACTGTAATAAATATTTTCTTAAAACAATCATTTTAGAGTTTTCTCAACAAACATTTTTTTAGTTTTTTAATAAATAGGAATTAGTTTCATTTATCATTCCATTAATTATCTCAACTTATTAAATTGACTCTTTTATAACTTCTCCACAAATATATATATATATATATATATATATATATATATATATATATATATATATATATATATATATATATATATATATATATATATATATATATATATATATATATATATATATATTGAGAATCATTTCATTCTAAGAGTTTTGTACCTTCAAATTAAAAGGAGTTTTTTAAACCATAAAATGTTTTTCACTATTTTAGAAGAAAAAAGGATACTACCATATATATGATGGATACAGTAATTTCCGCAATATAAGATAATATTATCGGTTAACAGCTTTCAATCAACGATAATTTTTCAAATATGAACACATACATGAGTAATCATTGTAAGTAATCTTACTAAAAAATCTACAGGCAATTTCATAAAATTTAACTTATTAATACTATTAAAAGTCTTTTCGAAGGATTATATTTGAGAAGCTGCCCGCAACGTGCTGTTCATCAATTAGAGTGTGTGTGTGTGTGTGTAATCCACATGGGAGTAAATGTAATAATATCTGCACACCAATTTCTGTCGCAGGTACTCTTATATTTTGAACCGACCATTTATTAATTAAACTGCTGCATCATTTTCATTCAAATTGTGGGCCTGCTGGTGCTGGAATTGCATAGTTGTAAGATTTTCTTAAGTAGTCAAAGAATTATTGCCAATATCCTATGATCTTCACTGTTGCCTTATCATTACATTGAATTCAACTGGGAAAAAAAAAGGTTTTATTCTCTGTTAAAGAATTTTTCCATGCTACAAGGTAACAAATCATATGTTCCAAAATCACATGGCCATTTTCGATGGCTGAAAGCAGCATCTGCACTTCATTCTGTGCTTATCCTATATATATATATATATATATATATATATATATATACACACACCGATGAGCGTGCTCTGGAGATCGCATTCTAATGTAATTTTCATTTCGAAAATGTAACCATTTTTTATTTTTTTTTAAAAGGCTCCGTTGTTAATTGATGGCTTAAATTGTACGTACTTCAAAAAAATAATATCGTGTCCTAACAAAATGTAAAGCATATATACACATAAAATGTAGGTCTCTTAATTAAAAAAGAAGGTGCATGAGACATCTTTGATCTCAGAACATATATATAATTGTTGGTTTTGATTATACACAAATTGATGAGAATTCGTCGACTGAAACGCACACTAGATTAACAGTGTAAGTACACATATTTAAGGATATTCTTGTCACTTGTAGATTACTTTCGAAATAACAGAACGCCCTGTCCTTTTCATCTTGGAAGCATGTGCACAAAGTGCAAATAAGCAACCTCAAAACACAACATAAAGCAGCTCAAAAACATAGATATCATATGACAAGTGTGGGGTTAAAAGCTTTTGCCATTAAGCCTTTCGAATTATTGTGGAATTGTTGGGACTCCTTAGATTTGGTGTTTTTCCCTTTGCTCTCTTGCATTATTGCACTTATAAAGAGAAAGCATGGCAAATAATGTTATTACAGTACCCTAATCCTACCCTAACTCTACAATCTCTCAAAACAATCACAATGTACTACCCCAAATCAAGGAAGGTGGTATTAATATAAGCTTGTAGAAAACCATTAATTAGTTTATGGTCTGAAAACACAACCCGCCAGCTTTTCTTGCCCCACTTTATAATAAAGGTAAAGCAGGGAATAAAAAAAGAACACTAAATGAATCAAAGAAAGAATTGAAGGAAAGAGAAGGAAACATATGCAGAGCTCCTTAACCCCACATCTCTATAAAAATTCTTTGAGGACTCAGACTCAAAGTTTCTTCAGCCTCATCTGAGAAAGCATACAGGACACTCAAAGCTTTAAGCAAAGGGGTTTTATGGGTGCATAAACAAGGAAATTTGACAAAGTTATTAAAGAAAGAGAAGTTGAGGGGAAAAAAAAAAGAGCAAGGTGAATTTTCTTTTGTTTTTATGATTCTCTTTTGAAGCACGAATTGAAGTGTGTTTTTTGCAGAGGCCAAGCTCATCACTGCAAAGCTAATGATGGCAGGAAACCCTAGCTGGTGGAGCATGCATCCACCTTCACAGCAAACTTCTGCTTTATTATCTTCTTCTACATCTATCTTCCCCTCCCAATATGTATTTGGATCTTCCTCACTCTCTTCGAATCCTTTGCCTGATAATCAAGAGCTTCCACTGTCATGGAGCCAACAACTTTTGTAACTCTCTCTCTCTCTGCAGTTCATCTTGTTAATACGTAACATGCTACACTTAATTAATAAGGTCATTTGACTTTTTAATCCACAATTCATATTTCATTTTTTTTTTCATGCAATCTTTCTTATCTCCCTTTGTTCTTTTTTGATTCTTCTCCTTTGCTTGTCCTAAAAATTCGAAGCCTTTCACATACATGAGATAATTTCCATGGATTTTTTATCTAGAAATTTAACTCCTTACTCCTTATTCTGTGTGCGTGTCTTCTTTGGAATTTTCCTTACATATAGCTGACAGTCATGCTAATATGTACAGATCATCTTGACTTTTGAGTTAATCTGTCAATAATTTGATTGCTTGTTTTTCAGGGGTGGTTCTTCAGGAGATGAAGATAGGTACGGTATGAGTCAATTTCAGGCTAAAAAGTTGGAAAATTGGGAAGACCAAATCTTAAATCCATCTCCAAGTATTTCTGTAGTTGCTGATGTAAAGCAAGAGGTTTCCCACAACAGCAACTTATATGGTCATGGGGATGAAGACTTTCAGGCACTTAGGTCCGCAGCTTGGCCACAAGTGATGCCAGTCTCTTCCCCTAGGTCTTGCGTCACAAGTATAAGTAGTACTAATATATTAGACTTCTCTTACAACAAGGCTGATGGGGCGAATCAGCATCCGGATCAATCTTCCGAGGTAAGATATATGAAGTCTCCATGTTTCATAAAATGTGATCAACTGTTCTGCAATGAATAATTATCATGACATGATCAATTGTTGAATCATATAAATTCCAGCCAGCTAGCCAGCTTGGTGATTTATTTATCTGGGTTTCTCTAATTTCTTCTATTTTGTTCCTTTTCTGCTAGTGTAATAGCACCGCCACAGGTGGAGTATGTAAGAAGGCTAGGGTTCAGCCCTCTTCAAGCCAACCTCTCAAGGTGACAAGACACACAGCATCTCTCTCTCTCTCTCTCTCTCTCTCTCTCTCTCTCTCTCTCTGTATGTGTGTGCGCCTGCCTGCCTGTGTCTGTGGGCGTTTAGTGTCTTTCTTGATTGTCTATTTCTTTGAGCATGTGTGATTCTTCTGCTATGTTTCATCTATTAAAAATATGATAGTCTTATATATATATAAACCTAGCTAGTGCTCTATAATTTACTAATATATATTTTGTTACCACGGAGTCAGGTGAGGAAGGAGAAGTTAGGTGATAGAATCACAGTTCTTCACCAAATGGTTTCTCCTTTTGGAAAGGTAAACCATCCCCTTCTTGATCTACAAACTAAACAGAAAGAATTGAGCAAACAGTTTTTCTTTTCTTTTCTATGTCGAAACTCATAAAGGATTTTTTTTTTCGTTTGAATTTTGCACTGACCAAACTTCTCTCTCTTTTTTACCAAAAAAAAAAAACATCGTCCTTTATCTTTAGTGATTTGGCTCTCTATTTAACATTAAAGGATAAAAAAGATGACTTGGGGTGTGGTGACCTGTTGCTCTTTTGCAGACTGACACGGCTTCTGTCCTGTTAGAAGCTATTGGGTATATCAGATTCCTTCAGGGTCAAATTGAGGTGATGTTTCTTCCACATCTTACTTATACTCTCTGCAAGCTGCTCAGAATCAGTGAGGAGCATGCAGTTAAAGTGTTCAATTATTCATTCTTTCTCTAACCATTCTTTAGTTATGGAAGTTACAAAATCTTATTCTCTATTTTGTCTCCTCCATGCACCCCCCTTGATTTTTGCAGGCTCTTAGCTCCCCTTACTTGGGCACTGCCTCAACAAATATGAAGAACCATCAACAATCTGTAAGCACCTATACATAACTTGTTAATGCAAGACCAAGATCCTCCCTCCCTCCCTCCCTCCCTCCCTCTCTCTCGCCCCCCCCTCCCTCCCTCTCCTCCAAGCATGCACATGACTGACTAGGCAAGTGTTGAGAATCGTGTTTAACTAACGAGGGGAGGAATTTCTTGTTAGGGTCAAGAAGAAAGAGTTAGTGCATTTTCTGAAGACATAGGCCAGGTATTGCTTTATTGGATCCACCACCTCTGTAAAAAGCAACTAGGATGGTTTTGTTAAGTGGAAAGAAAGCATATATGCAAAAAAACTTAACATTAATTTATCATTCGTAAAAATAGCAATGAAAGAACAAGGTTCCTAGCTTTATGCACATTTATCTAGTTAAAAGCATAATTTGGGACTACTTTAGAGTTAATTATTAGTTGGGAATCAAAAAAGGGCTGGGAAAGATGGATAATGTTAATAATTTTTCCTTTTCTTTAATTTTCCATTCAGCTGTTGAATGACATCTGCTTGAAAAGAAAAAGGAGCTCCTAACAAGGCACTTATTTTTCTCTGTCTAATATCTATATGCTAATTAATAAACTTAATTTCCCCTTGTTGTGCATTAATATACTATGTTTTAGTCGATATATTACTTTGCAATCATCACGATTATCCTCCTCGTTATGTCTCTTTAATTATTGGTTTTGAACAAAAGCTGGAACGTCGAGTTTACATGCCTTTGGACATTGGAATTAGATTGTTTGAAGAGCTTGTTTATAAGAAAATGTCATTAATTAGTACCTTCGCTTCTTTTTCTTTTTTCCTTTTTCTTTCCCAATAAACTTTATGAGTATATAAGCATTTGATAATGTCTGCAGGATAATCAAGATAACCCAAAGGATTTGAGGAGTAGAGGACTGTGCTTGGTTCCTCTGTCTTGCACTCAGCATGTTGGAAGCGATCACAACGGCGCCGATTATTGGGCTCCGGCTATGGGAGGAGGGTTTTGATGGGTGCAATATTCCAAGGCTGATTCAAACTTTCAAAGAATGATATAACATCATGAGCAATCACTCTGCTGCAACATTCCAAGGGTAATTGCTCATGATGGTATGCAATTCTAATTAAAATAACGGCCATTAATTGTTTCTGAACCCTCTAGCTAGCTAGTCTCACCCTTTCTGTCTGTTGATGTTTTCTTCGAGCTACGTTGTAGAGCTCCATGAAAATTGAAGTTTAATTAGCATTTTTCTTTCATCTCAAAATGCTTTATCCAGGATTGGCATTCTATCTTCTTATATTATTGAAGAATAGAATGGTTTCTGCCTCTATTTAATGTAACTTGTTTTCCTTGATCGTTTATGTTCTAATTTCTCATTCCCATGACGGCATTCGGAAGCTTACAAAGATTTTTCACACCTATGCATGATTCTAAAAAGATTAATCACACATAGAAACATTGTTGAAAAACACATGCCATTAAGTAGTTTTACCGACGGATTAATTCCGTTCGTGAGATAAACTAAATCCGTTGATAAAATTTTTACCGACAGCACCACCGATGAAATACGTCCATTGGAGGCGTTATCGTCAATAATTTTTCTTTCCATTGCTCATTCTGTTGGCAATTAAAAAGAGCAACCATCAACAGAACATGAACAGTATTACAGACGGCTCAACGCACCAAAAAAAATTCCTGTGAGAAATGTACCAACATAATTATTCTGTCTATATTTTAAATAGTAATTATTGATGGACTAGCCGTCAGTGAATATGATATGGGCAGTAATAGTAATTATTGATGGACTAGCCGTCAGTGAATATGGTATGGGCAGTAAATATTACCAACTTTGAAAAATAGACAGAATAAATTTGTCAGTAATAGTCAGGGTCAACATTGATAGAATTTATCCGTCGGTGATTATGGCATAGCCCGTAAATTTTTTCCAATCTCGGTAAAATACCGACGACTATGTTCCCTCAGTAATACTGTCAATATTTATTTCAATTTTTTTTAAAATTATTTATTAAGAGTAAAAAAACTTAATAACCAAATAAATTTGTATTAAACATTAAAAATATAAAATAATATAAAATATTATTCATTACAAATTAAATTTTTTTAAAAACAAAATTAAACTAATTAAAACAACGACGACGGAGGAGGCTTATTGATGCCAAGACCGTACGACCAAAAAGGAGAAGTACATAGATCATCACCCATCTTTGATCTAATTTCTATGACCATTTGATGAAGCTGAACATAATCTGTCGAGAGACGTTCATATTGTTGTTTCAAGGATAAGAACTCCTTTAACTGAATGCTCGATACTGATGGAGAGCTCCCAAACGTTAAGATATTATGGGCTGACTACAAGTTTTCGGCCGTGGTGGTGGAGAGCCCATAAACCTGATTTTTATCAGGTTCACAAATCCGGATAGAAATCTGGATGGGTTGAAAGATCGTCTCCATATCTCTCCCTCAACTAGCTATTATATGTGTCTTGAATTTTTTTTTGAAAAAATAATTATATTCAATTCAAGAAAATAATAACTTATAAAATAAAATAATTGAATGAACATACCACAAAATACTGAGCACGGCTGTCCACGTACTGTTGCACCCCCTTTTAGCGGTCTTGACTCCACACATATGTCTCTACAAATAACTCCATTGGACTCGGCTCACGTCTAAGAGATGTAGCTCGTAAGGAAAAAAAAGATAGCAAGTTAAATATATTTATAAGCAACAACAAATTAATTAACAATAAATTTCATCTAAATTAATCTTACCATCCGCTTCGCATGTGCACTGAACGAGATGAAGCTATTGGTGTGTGTGGTCATCGAACTATGAATTTGCCAGTTCTGGTTGAAAGCTCCGGATTATGAGCATCATGAGAACCGCTCAGATATCACGTGCTCAATATATGCAGCCCATATATCTCCCAAACTACCACCTTATTCTATCCTTCAAGACCATTATCTCTCGTATATCTTTTCTTCTTTTTTTGGGTGTCATACCAAAAATTAGGCAACCTACTTCCATAGTAACTAATTAGAATTTAGAAAATAAAATTATAAATAAAAAATAAATATTATTTTTGATGTTACCTAGTTGCCGCGCGATTCTCCCATACCCTCTTGACAATATTGTTGTCCACATTATCCCACTCAAATTTATTCTGTATATATAAATAATTCATTGAAAATAAAAATAGTGTAAGATATAAAATTTCAAAAATTATTTATTAAAAATAAGCTAGAAATTTAAAATTAACATCTATTTGAAATCGCTGAAACCAAGTATCGATATTAGGTCTCCACTCAGGATATCTGGAAACCTGACTCCATTAAAACAATGAAATCTCTATTAACGATTTAAACACCAATGTAATTGCCCTGACAACCTCAATGTTTATGAATATGAAATTAAATAATAAAAAATTAATTAGTTATTCATAAATTATGTTATAAGTATATAAAAAAACTAAAACCTAATCAAACTTACATTGAGAGGTCATCCTTCCATTGTGCTTAGTACTTGCGGGTGAATTGACCCCACTGTGAAGGCATACCGCCTCTGCGTTGTGAAACCACGCTAGAAGAGGCAACATCACAAGTTGGCGCAGATGTATCACCGTGATCAGTAGCTAAGGAGATGTCCTCCTCGCTGCTAGAAGAACTAGTTGCAACCATCTTCTGACAAAGTATTGTAGTTTTTATTCAACGCATCTGCACAAATGTTTATGAATTATAACATAATTAACTTTGATTATTAAATATTTTTTTTGGCAGCACCTCCCCTATATTGGAGACTACCTATAGTGTTCAAACCTGCAATCTTTAAAATAACCACAATCCAATTGACTCCAGTGACATCATATATACAACCTAATATTTATAAAAATTCAATAGCACCTCCCCTATATTTGAGACTACCTATAGTTTTAAATCTTACAAATATTGATAATTACGCAAATATTGCAAAATCAACTTTATACAACCTAATATCTATAGAAATTCAACATCTATATTTTTTCACCTACCATTAATACAAATTCAATAATAACATTTAAAATTAATCAAAATAAGAAACAACATAACAAACAATATTATCCTTAAATTAATATAAACAATAACATTTAAAATTAATATTTCAATCCACATTTAAAAAATAAATTCAATAATAACATTTAAAATTAATCAAAATAAGAAACAACATAACAAACAATATTATCCTTAAATTAATATAAACTAATTAAATTTAATTCTATATTTCAATCCACATTTAAAAAATAAATTCAATAATAACACTTATTGCAATTCAAATAATAATATCCTAAAATTAATATAAACTAATTAAATTTAATTCTATATTTCAATTCACATTTAAAACATAAATTCAACAATAACAATTATTGCAATACAAACAATAATATCCTAAAACTAATAAATAAAATAAAAAAAACTAAATAACACTACACAAAACATCCTAAATACAAAATAAACAATATACAAAACTAAAAAAAAATGCTACATCAATTCAAAATAAATTTAGAAATAAAAAATGCTTACCTTAATGGTATGTTGATTATAAGATTTTATCTACAAACAATACACAAAAAAAAACACAAAAAAAATATCATAATAAAAATTAAAAAAATACAAAGATAAAGAAAAAACGTTACATATCTTTTAATATGTTTAAAATTACCACCAAAACAATAGAATCTCTTCTAAAAACTAAATTGAAATGAAGAGGAGAAGAGAAATAGAGATGAGAGTCGAGAGAAAAATGAACCAAATGGGGGGAGGGGGGCTGTTATATATCAATTTTCTGATGGGATTAATGATAAAAAAATAATTGTTGTCAGTGGCATTAAATTATGTCGATAATTTTTGTTGGTAATTAATTCAAAATCGCACCAAAATTTTTGAAAATCTTGCCTCGCTTTTTGAGCCGTCGGTCAATCCATCGGTAAATAAGTCGTTAGTGAATCTGTCGGTAACTATGTTGATCGACCACACCTCTAACAAGTGTGCACTCCGGGATGTGCGCTTATCGTCAGTGAAGTCGTTGATGATTGTGGCAAAATCCCATAATTTATTTCCAACTTTCGATAAAATACCAACAGGTACCAGTCCGTTGGCAATTCCATCAGTGATTGTGGCAAAATCCCATAATTGTTTTCCAATTCTTGTTAAAATACCAAAGGGTACAAGTCCGTCGGTAAGGTCGTCGGTGAAAATATTAAAATTTTTACAGTTGGTCCACATATTGTTGTTTGTCCTTCTTCATAAAATCTTGATTTGCAACCTTACAGCACGCACAACACAATGACAAGAGCTTACAATTAAAGAAGAATAAATATTTCATATTCCAAAATATCATCCTTAATATTACATTATAAAAATAAGGCTTTACAGCATGTTTAGTTAGAATTGTCATCTTCGTCCTCAATTGAATTGTTATCATCAGTTTCATCGTACACTTCAATATTGTTATTATCTTCTTCATCAACATTCTCTAGTCCACTAGTAGAGCTCAAAACAACATTTAACTCCTCTACATTAACATCAACAAGACTATCGTTGAAAACACATGAAAATTTGAATTTTCTTCTAAGTCAATCGAAGGAGCAACTTGGTGTGGTTCAACCAACTCATTAGCTTGAAAAACTTCATCTATCACACTTGTGTCTTTATTTTCATCTTGAACAACCTCGACAAGACCCCTGGGTTTTGTTTTTAAAACGGATAAGCAATCAACTCTTGATCGATTCTTTCTAAAGGAAGGGGTGTATGTGTTATAAACTTATTGGCATTGCTTTGTGAAAACAAAAACATCGTTTACATTATGGTGTCTAGCTTTGGAGTTGATTTCAACGAGACCATAGTGAGGACTTACTCTGATTCCTCTGTTAGTTGTGTCATACCAATAGCATTTGAATAAAAACACTATATTCCGCTCGCTATGATATTGCATTTCGATGACCTCTTCCAATCTACTATAGTAGTCAACTTCAAATTCACTAGAAGTTGATCCCTTAATACAAACATTGCTATTGTATGTCTTTTTTCCATGCCCGTATTCTTCAGTATGAAAGATATATCCATTGACAAAATATCCATTATAGCACTTGACTTTTCTTTCAGGACCCAAGCTTATTAAAGATAGTGAAATAGCAGCACTACCTCTCATTTGATAAACATTGTATATTAAATACAACAACAGTCAATAAATGGGTATTATGTAATATTGACGTATAGTTAATTACATTGTAATAGATAATGAGTTTGTGATAGGACTTATATGTGTTCTAAACCATGTGGCAAATTGTTCATAATTGAAAGATCTGAGATTTGGTTAGCTGTTAGTTATTGGATGGCATGTATCGCCAATATTGCCTGCAAGGTTGTTTCAAATTATATAAGTTTATGATATCACAAAACATAAATTGTACATTATTGACAAAGTTTATGTTGAACATCTATCTACTTAATAAAAGGTCTCAGCTCATCATAGTTAAATAGGATATAATTATGTAATTGTCTGAACTCTATTTTAGACAAATATCTTCCCCTCATGGTAAAATTTAGGTGTGGGTCGTCCAAGATCGGAGAATATTGACAAGTTCCCACTTGAAGGCACTTCACCACCACCATCATGCCATGGAACACAGTTTATCCTCATTCTCAAATGAGGTTCAAAGTAGTATGAGATAAATGTTGAGATCTCCTCAACAATATAGGCCTCACATATTGACGCCTCAACATGTACCTTGTTTTTAACCTCTTTTTTTAGATTGAATAAGTACCTGTGTGTGTGTGTGTGTGTATATATATAATAAAAAATTATCAATTAAAAAAATTAAAAAAACATTTAATTATGAATTACATAATAACTATAATATCTAACCTCTCGAGTGGATACATCCATTTATACTAGATTAGTCCTCCAACCTTTACCTTAAATTATAAATGTACAGGTAGATGCTCCATTGAGTCAAAAAATGATAGAGAGAATATCATCTCAAGTTTGCATATTGTCTCAATGATATTCGTTTCAAGCCTTTCAATGTGATCAACATTCAACTTGCTGGAGTGTATATCTCTGAAGAAATGACTGATCTTTGTCAGTGCATCTTATATCCCCTTTGGTACTAAATCACGAAAAGCTAATGGGATAAGTGTTTGCATAAACACATAGCAGTCATGACTCTTCTTTCCATATAATCTGCATTCCTCCGTATTAACCAGCCTTGATATATTCGAGACATGTCAATTTGAAAAACACAGACTCTTAAGCCATTTGTATACTAATAATTGTGTGTGTTTCTCTAACATGAAACTTTCTCTTGGTTTTGCGACCCGTTACTCATCATAAACCAACTCTAGATTTTTATGGTTATAAAACAATGCTACATCTAATTTAGCCTTGATGTTGTCCTTTGTCTTCCCCTTCACATCCATGACGATGTTGAAAATGTTCTCAAACATGTTCTTTTCAATGTACATGACGTCAAGGTTATGGTGGAGAAGATTGGTTTTCTAATAAGGAAGCTCCTAGAAGATACTTCGCTTCACCCAATTATGGGTCAAACCAAAATCAGAAAACTTCTGCTTACCCTGATTGGAGACCAAACACAATGTCACCATACTCTGACACAACATCAAACAATTCTTCACTGAAAAGATATGGGGGTGTAACATCCTTTTCAACTTTGCCAACAAAGAAATTGTTTCTATTCTTTCTGCACATATGATTTGGTGGCAAAAAATGATGGTGACAGTAAAAAAAAATAAGTTTTACCCTCATTTGTTAGCGTGAATGCCTTGTTGTTCTCCATACAGTATGAACATGCTAACTTTCCATGTGTGCTCCAACTAGAAACCATTCCATAAACAAGAAAATCATTGATAGTCCATATTAAAGCCGCTCTCATACCAACATTCTATTTCCTCGAGATGTCATAAGTCAATGCTCTAGAGGACGACAACTGCGTTAACTCATCAATCAATGGACGAAGACAAACGTCTATATTCCGACTTGGACTGCTCGAACCTAGTATACCATAGATAAAGCATAAACTCCAACTTCATACACATCCCCGGTGGCAAGTTATAAACCATCAGTACGACCGGCCAATAAGAATTAGGAACAACAAATGACCTAAATGGGTTGAATCCATCTGTACACAACCCAAGATGCACGTTTCTTGATTCAGCTGAAAAGTGAGGATGCACACTGTTAAAGTGTTTCCAGGCTTCACAGTCAAAAGGATGTATCATCACTCCATCAACAACATGATGTGATTGGTGCCATGTCATGTGTTTAGCAGTTCTTGGTGACATGAATAACCTGTGCAGTCTAGGTATGATTGGGAAGTATCTAAGTTTTTTATATGCCACGAGAGTCTTCCCTCTACTAGTTCTGGGTTTGTAATGAGAATGCCTACATGTCATGCATTCAGTCAGCTCAGCATTTTCAAGGTAGTATAATATGCAGAAGTTAGGGCATATGTCAATTTTTTGGTATTCTAAACCAAGAGGTTTCATCATGGACTTGGTAGTATAGAAGTTTAACACGACTAAAAGATTGATGTCTTCTTCCAAGTGCGGGAGTGTCGAAGTAATAAATAACTCGACAAGATCGGGGTCGAACCACAAGGAGGTTAATTGTACAAATTATAGAT
>NW_011500331.1:37374-37599 GCF_000495115.2 Populus euphratica
TACATTAGTTATCTTATTCGATTAATGTTAATACTTGTAAATCTTGTTAGGCATTCATGATTATAACTTATGTTATCAACAAATCTAAGTTTCTTTTATAGCTCAGGTGTCGCTTATACCATACAATATGCTATGAAAGTGCCAAATATTTGTTGTACCAAGTGTTATACAACATAAATCTAGATTAATCATTTAACAAGCAAAGTATTAAAGAGTGAACAAGAT
>NW_011500331.1:37655-37811 GCF_000495115.2 Populus euphratica
ATGAATGTTGTAGGAAATTGTCTCAGCTTTCTAGAAAAAAAATTGGACTTCTAAAACTCTAGATATGGGCCAAACATTGAACAGTGCGTGGGCTGTAGAACAGATTCAAACTTCTTTGTTGTTGCTACAATTTGAACTTGAAAATGACCTTTTTAA
>NW_011500331.1:38116-38487 GCF_000495115.2 Populus euphratica
GTTATTGATACTTCAAGTGCAAAATGATGATATAAAACCTTGATAAAAATACACTTTTAAGTACTAATCAAAGTTCTCTTTCAGCCTGTTCCAATAATCCATCCTCTATAATCCTTGGGGTGAGTCTCGATACATCCATGAATGATCATCCATAACTTCTATTGAATCTCTATAAAACATAACAATAATATTGGTTTTCTATGTTAAATATTCATTATCAATTATCCAACAAACTTAAAAAAACACTTATGTTAAATATTTGATTAGTGCTTAAAAGTGCATTTTTATCATGGTTTTATATCATCATTTTGCACTTGAAGTATCAATAACTCATTAACTAAAGTATGATTTATAATAATTGATTAGTACTT
>NW_011500331.1:39573-45223 GCF_000495115.2 Populus euphratica
CCTTGAACTCTTTTATAATAACCCATCATCCGTAATCCTTTAGGTGAGTCCCAATACATCCATGAACGATCACCCATGACTTCTATCGAACCTCTATAAAATTATGACAACAACATGTATTAATTAACTATATTACATAAACAAATTTGTAAAAATATTGGTTTGCTCTGACATTGTCCAACAAACTAAAAAAACATTCATGTTAAATATTCATTATCAATTATCAAGTATCAAAGTCCATACAAATTTATAAATATATAAATTTATAGAAATCACAACTTCATAATGGAATTGATAACAATTAAAATAGACTCGTTAAACAATCTATTATTTATTTGATCACAACACATCTAATTCGGTGTAATTCAAGCAAAATTTCAACAATTTACAAACAAATATAATTTGATAAAATCTAAAACAAACTATAACAACTACAAAATTATATATTCATACTACAAGTTTCTTTGACAAATAACAATCAAACCAATACATACATTAACAAATATATATACTAAAAAAAATTCACATTTAAATGTTAAAACTAAAAAGGATAGATTTACTTATAAAAAATGATACAATCCACAAGAACGGATGGTGTGACCACGTATAAAAGTATAAGAAACTTGAGTGCTCGTGTTGAGAAGAGGGGAGAGTTGAGATGGGTGGTTGGCTGCAGTTTGGGAGGGGAGAGGTAGGATGAGGAAGAAGAAGGGGAAGAAGAATGAGAAATAAAGGAAGAGAGTATCGGCAGAGAAGGGTATATCCTGGCTTTTACCGATAGAATCACTGATGGATATCTTCCGTCGGTATCACCATCGGTGATTCTGCTGATGGAAGTGCCATGTCGTTGTACGACTATCCCTGATTGAATCCCTCGGTAATTCTATCAGTAAACTCATCTGAAAAATCCATGTCATCGCACCTCTGTAACTTAGAAAAAAAGGTGTCTCGGCCGTCGGAGATACGGTCGGTAAGTACCGACAAATATTGAGACGGAATAATTTCTATCAGTAAAAATTTTTGAATATTCCATCGGTAATTCCATTAGTGCTCTCCGATTTTCTAGTGGTGAAACCTAACAATAATTTTTAATATTTGAAATGATAATTAATGGCTATACCTACAAATTTTGATATTAAATAGTCCGTCAATAACTAATTAAAATCAACATGAGATCTGAAAATGGTAAGAATTAACATAGAAAATTAAAAATAAAAAATAAATTGGATAGATAAAAAGGGTACAATATTGAAACTAGAGCTATCACGAAAGGATATGCATTTCAAATCTCTCAATTGGCTAAGAAGTTGGCCATTAAAGTTAATTTTAACTTCAAAAATAGCATTTGATAGCTTTAACGGGCCTTTGTATAAAAAGTTATGGCCTACAAAGTTACAGTATTCGTTTATAAAAGGGCATTTCAAGCTGTGTCCTGAGTTGATTAAAAACAAAAATTATAGATAAATTAAACCAAAGTAAAAGGAATTAAATAAAAAAAATACAATAACAATGCCTTAATCTCAGACTTGGTTCCCTGCATAGATCTTTTCACACTATCCCATGTTTCACGAATAAGATCTATCTCGATGTCAATAAATTTTAATCTTATCTAGTTTTTATATCACTGCACTTTCACTGTAACATGTATATCTCAACCACACCTATCTTATGGTATGCTAGTGCTTCGATCCCTAACATACATTTCTTGACAAGGCAGTGAAAAATCTTTACCGAAAATGTGCTTCTTTTAGGTTGATTGAAGTGGATTATAACTGTAGAGAAATTAAGGTTCTTGCACAATGCAAAACCTGCAAAACAAAGAGAAGTCCCTTGAAATGATAGGACAATTCTTTGATGTTTAAGTTATTAAAAATAATAGAGGTAAACATCCTTCGAAGGTTGTGTTGTGTGTGTTTATAAAATAAAGCTTCAGGAAAAAGAAGACATGTGGCTTGCCGGATGCACAACCGCTCAATTAACAAGGGATGCAAGGTTAATCGAGAGAGGTGATATATATAGAAACAATATAAGAAACATAACAATCAGGTAAATTAGAATTATGCCGAATAGGGTCCCAAACAAAAACCATAGTTTGAAATTTTATTATTAAATATTTTTTTGATAAAAAAATCTATAGTACAAGTTTTTTATGCTTCTTATATATTAGGAAAACAAATTATAAGTAAAGATTAAAAAAATAAAATAAAAATATATATATTTCAACTAGAAAAATATTGCAAATCCAAAATAGTAAATCTTGGGTGATATTTGAAAGCCTTCCTAACTTTCAAATTACTATAAAATTTTAACCTTATAAAAAATAAAATTTTTAAAATCTCTAACTTTCAAATTACTATAAAATTTTAATCTTATAAAAAATAAAATTTTTAAAATTTCTTGATAAAATTTTAGTTTAATATAATAGTCAGATTGAAAGCTATGCTTATTAATATAAAGTTGTATGTTAAAGGGGAAAAAGTCCTATATCAATCTCTACAAGTTGTAGAAAACTTCTTTTGAAGCTCAAATTGCTCTAATAGTGATTAAAACAAAACATAAAGAAACAACACATAAGAATAGCAAGAAAAATAACACAGGATTATGTCAAACATGGTCACCATACAAAATTCTATTTAGAATTTTATCATTAAATATTTTCTCTTTAGGTAGTCTAATGAAATACAAAATACAAAACTCTATTTATACTAGTCATATGATTAAACTAAATAAGAAAAAATAAAAATTTTAAATTGAATGATTCTTGAACCAAATAAAAAATAACTAAGAAAAATAAAATTTTAAAACTAAATATAAAGAATAAAAACACCATAAATAAATTTTTTGCTAAAATAAATAGAAATAAAAATAACTACAAAAATAAAATTTTTTCCCTAAATTCCTTATATATCAATTTCTTTGTGTTAGAAAGAACTTGTCATCTAGTTTAAATTATTCTTACATTGATCTTATGGAATTCCAATTAAGACTTTCAATCCTTTTTTTTTTTGTTCACTCTAGGTGTATAATAATTTTAGATTTTAACATCAATCATTTCTTATTAAATTTCTCATAAGAAACAACAATAGATAAAATACTTCTTTTCCACTACCTTCATAAAAAAACCATAATTTTCACCTCAAACTTTCTTCCTCAACACATAATGTATGCATTTAACCATTGAACAAATCTATCTATATTACGATAATAAACTTGTAATAAAAATGATCAACATAACTTAAATTTTTTTTTTCGTTAAACACCTTTCATATTCTCTTTTCATTCAAAACTCTAACTTATCAATGAGAATATTATTGATGACATCATCACTATCATTATTTATGCTACCATTATTATCATAATGATAATTGAAATATAAATTATAAATTGGTAGATAATACCAATTAATGTTTATCTTATTATAAACAGTATCATTAAAATCTCCATGATACTTATCTTGATTATGAGGTTGCTCCCCTAATATGGCTTTTAAATGGGTTTTCTAGTCTAGCCATGAATATATTATAACACTTCTCATGACTCTCTAGTTTTCTGTTCTTCATCTTTGCTAACCGATGGAATAATTCTTTAAGTTGCCTTTATATTTGTATCATCGTTAATCAACAGGTTAACTATGTAATCTATCGTTGCAAGTTTTATTTATCACCGATTTCTGAATGTCTTTTTTCAAGAGATAATCTCTTCTTCTCCTTTTTACACGAGCACGTCTAGTTCTGTAATTACTTCTTCCATCCATAATTATTTAATAACATACAAAAACAAACCATCAAAATTCGTTACGATTTAATAGTAATTGATATAGATGAAAACAATACAAAAAATACAATAAGCACAAGTAAAACAAAATTATAGTGAATAGGATCATCACATAAAAACCTTGATTCAAGATTTTATTACTGAATACTTTTTCTAATAAAAAAATCTATATTACAACTATTTTAGGCTATTTATATATTAGGAAAAATGTTATAAAAAAGTTAAAAATAATAATAAAAAAGTTATAAACTAAATTAGAGAGAACATTGATTAGTACTTAAAAGTATATTTTTTATCAAGGTTTTATGTCATCATTTTGCACTTGAAGTATCAATAACTCCTTAACTAAAGTATGTTTTATAATAATATACCTAATAATATAAGATACCTTTAATTTGTGGTAAATGTTCATTTTAAATGCAGGCCTATCACATAAATGAAAGGATTGATTGATGAATTTAAGAACTGAAATTGAAAGGACAAAGAGATGGCCAAACTTAGAAAAGAGATGTCGATGCAGTCCAAACCAAAACACTGTTCGGTAGTTAGGTCATATCTGGAGCTATAGATCTCAGATTTAGGTCTACTTTATATGGATGGAAAGCTAAGACATAGGCCTACAACTTTCATATGGAGCCCAAGATCTAAAAAGGCCATTATCAAGTCAAAATTGTAGCAACAACAAAGAAGACCGAATCTGTCTTCCAGCCCGAGCACTGTTCGGTATTTTGGCCATATCTGGAGTTCTAGAAGTCCAAATGAGCTGAATTTGTTACACAAGAAAGCTGAGACAATTGCCTACAACTTTCATGTTTGCAACTGGCTCCAGTTTTGACGTTATCAATGACGTTTTGGGCAGACAAAAGAAGATAAGGATTGTCACCAAGTCAAAAGTTGGTCACCCACTTATCAATTAGTCATCAAATCAATAGTTCCCAATTTTGGCCTATAAAAGGAGGCATTTGCCATGCATTTAGGCATCTTGGTTTCCAGATCAAGATCATGCTCTTCCTTTCTCTCTTTGTATTTTTTATGCTTTGTTTTCATTAATATTAAGTTTATGCCTTTCATTTCCTTTCCTTTACTTAGTTAACTTTTATGTTCTTATTTTGTTTATCTATTTTTCTTTCTTTCATTATGTCTAGCTAAGTTAATTATGTCAAGGTGAAAAGGTTACACTAATGGTGTAAGAATAAGTATAATGTAAACTTAATATGGACTTTAATGTTTGATACTAACATGTTTTATATTTGTTATCTTGTTCACTCTTTAATACTTTGCTTGTTAAATGACTAATCTTGATTTATGTTGTATAACACTTGGTACAACAAATGCTTGGCACTTTCATAGCCCATAATGTATGGTATAACCGACACCTGAGCTATGAAAGGAACTTGATTTGTTGTTAACATAAGTTATAATCATGAATGCTTGACGAGATTTACAAGTATTAGCATTAATTGAATAAGATGACTAATGTAATCATGTTAACAATATATAATCTGATTGGAACCTCCTTTGTGTGTGGTTTCCAATTCAATAATAAGAGTTTATACTATACTTGTTTGATATACCATTAGTGGAACCTCTAACCTTGACATTTGTTATTATCATTGTTTAATCGTTACATTAATATTCCATCTCAAAGTTCTCATCTTCTTCTTCTTCTTCTCCTTCTTTTTCTTTATTATTATTATTATTATTATTATTATTATTATTATTATTAGTACTACTACTACTACTACTACTACTACTACTACTACTACTACTACTACTACTACTACTACTACTACTACTACTACTACTACTACTACTACTACTACTACTACTACTACTACTACTACTACTACTACTACTACTACTACTACTACTACTA
>NW_011500331.1:49986-66463 GCF_000495115.2 Populus euphratica
TACTACTACTACTACTACTACTATTATTATTATTGTTGTTGTTATTATTGTTGTTGTTACTATTATTGTTGTTTATAATTGTTGTTTATAATTTGTATAATTAACCTCCCTGTGGTTTGACCCCGGTGTTGCCGGATTATTTATTACTTCGACACTCCTGCACTTGGGAGAAGACATCAATCTTTTCGTCATGTCAAATATTAAATCAATTAGGAAAATAAGAGAGAATCCTTATTTAAAGGCTTTTCAAACCTTGGATTACTATAAAATTTTAACCTTATAGTAAACTAGGTTTTACAATCTCTTGAAGAAATTTTAGTTTGATCAATGGTTAAATTGAAAGTTATACCTAATATTATACAACTACAAGTTAAGGAAAAATAAGAACACATATCTAGTCTATTAAGAAGGGATAATGGGTGATCCATTGAGAGAGATGCACCATTAAAAGGAATGCAAAGTGACTCTAAGCAATTTAAACTTTTATTGAAATGTATCACCATACAAAAAGTCTAATTACAAATTTTATTACTAAATATTTTCTTTTTAAGTAGTCTACCTCTCTATGAGTACAAAACCTGATAAAAAGTAGAAAACCTAATCTTGAATATGACTTTACCATGGAGAGAGAGTGCATGATTATTCAAGAATTAGACCATTTTAATTTTTTAATAAAAAATGGATACAAACTATTATATTTTTTACAATTAAATAAATATATAAAGGAAAGAGAATCTAAGTTGAATAAAAAATTCTTCATATCCACGAAATATTTGTAGGAGTGGAATATCATGAAAGAGATGAGCATGCAATCACTTCCTCTTATGTGGAAAAAAAAAAGGACAAATAAACCATAATATAATTTTGAAATGGGCGAGGAAAAATGAGAAAATGGTTGACCTCATAGGAAATTCTATTTATCTTTTTTGGGATATTTGGTGCTACATTACTTTATTTATTTCTTCTGCATACCCAATTTGTTTTAATTTTAATGGGAGATTTTGGTGTCTTTGTTTTATTTGTTTTTAGTCTTTGCATTTCTAGGAAATAGGAAGTTGGCAAAGGACTTATATTCACTTGTCTTGGTGGTCAAAAGTGCACATATTCTTAGTGTTTTGGGGGATTTTTGTAATCTATTTAATTTTGAATGATAGATAATTTAGATGTAATTAGATTTTTGAATTTGCTAGGATGATTACTTTTTTTTCTAATTTTATATTACTATTAATTTTATTGCTTTATTCTAATAATGATTGATATTATTAGAAAAAATGAAGTTTATGATGCTTCTCTAGATTATGACTATGTGATGAGTCCTAAAATTTAAGATGTTTAGGAAAATGACTAATGTGTTAGAAAATTAACTAATCTCTTAGTTTAGACAATCTGATCTATTCTCCATAGTTAAGTATCTAGTAACTTAATATGGAGAGCTTAGAGGGTTAGCAGTTAGTAGCAAGTGATGTCTAGTAAACTAGGTAACTAATAGTTGATAGCTATAAAAGGTCCCCTTTAATGAACGTGGGGACTCTTTGATGGTAAAGTCAGTAACTTTATAAAAAGAGAAAGTGCAATAATATTTTAGAGAGAGATGCTTTGAAAATATATGTGCAATAAAAAATAAGAAGATTGTGAAACTTTAATTTGAAGGATTCATGATGTATTTATAGCTCTTAAATCTTATCCTTTTATGAAAAGAAAGAGTTGGAGTGTAATTTTATTATTATGATATTTTTAGTTGTATTTTACATAAAATAATACATATTAGATCAATATAAAATATTAAGGAGCCTACATGGGGTTCTAGAAAAATCTATGGTGAGTGTTGGGCTTGAGCCCATTAAAGGTGAGAAATGGGTCTAGATACGCTACTTGGATCCAAACATCTTGAGCTCGAGGGGCACTCCAGACCTTAAGCCCATGAAAGAGTTGGGATGCATGCCCACGCTAAACGTGCACCCTATATAGGATCTGGCTTCTTGTTCAAGCCCATGCTTCTAAGGTGTTGGACATGAGCTACCATATCCGAGGCCACTCTCACTAGGCCATTTGCTATAATTTAGGCTTGGGATACTAAGCCTGAGCTCAAGAAGTGTTCTTGTTGGGTTTATTTTAGGAAAAAAATTTTGGTCCATTTTAAGGTTTTTTTAGGTCCATTTTATTTGGATCAATGAATAGTTCCATAAGTCTTTATGATATAAATCCATAAAGACTTGTAAAATTAATTGATTAACATAACGAGTTCGTTGAATTCTCTTTATATGAGAAGAGGGGTTCAAACTTCGGGTAATAAATCGGAGAGCCTTTATGTAGGAGTATGCACCATATTTGAAAAAATGTGTAAGTATATATAGGGGAACTATAGAGGAACCCATACTTAGAAAAACATTTAAGAGGGTGAGGTGAGATATAAAAGATTTCATGCTTAGAAAAAAAATTAAGTGGCTAGTGGAAACCCATGAAGGGTGAGCCTATACTTAGAAAAAAATCTTAAAAGGGTGATAAGAACCAAAAGAGGGCGGTATTAACCTATAAAGGGTGACCCTTGGTGATACCCATATTTAGAAAAATTTCTAAAGAGCAGAGGGGAAAAATCTATAGATGGTGGTTTTATTTCACTAAGAAAACCAAGTTCATCTCTTAGAGAGTGGTTGCACTAGAGTATAAGAGGTGTGTGACCTCTCTAGATAGTATAAGGCATAAAAGCCTTTAATTAAAGAAAGACCTTACCAAAGAGTGGGAGGTCTGTATCCTCCTTGATGATGGTTTGCAGGTTTAGAAGCCTTTAGAAGGTCCGTAACCTCTTTTGTAATGGCATGAAGGCTTAGGATCCCCTCATTAAAGCATAGTCAATGGTGTGTGAAAGATATGTGACCTTTCTAAGATGGCATAAGACATGAAAGCCCTCCCCTTAAGAG
This sequence comes from Populus euphratica, assembly GCF_000495115.2. Classification (NCBI taxonomy): domain Eukaryota; kingdom Viridiplantae; phylum Streptophyta; class Magnoliopsida; order Malpighiales; family Salicaceae; genus Populus; species Populus euphratica. The sequence goes on from NW_011500331.1 coordinate 52,905, forward strand.
TAGTGCTAGTCCAAAACTACATTGGAGAAGTGAGAAATCCAAGATTAACCCCTAGCGAATTAGTAAAAGGCCCCTAGGCATCACCTAGAGAATAAAGATCTCAAATCAACCCTTGGTAAATTGGTGAGAGTCCTTTAAACATCACTTAAAGAAATGAGATTTCAGATCAACCCCTAACAAATTGGTGAGAGACCCTTACACATCACCTAAATAATTTGTCAGTATAATACTACACTAGAGAGTGGGGATTTAAGAGTAATCCTTGAAGAATTGGTGAGAGGCTCTTTTGCTTCACCTAGAGAATAGGGATCTTAGATCTATACTTGATGAATTGGTGAGAAGCCCTTAGAAATCACCTAGAGAATAGGGATCCCATATGAACCCCTGGTAAATTATTGAAAGGCCTCCAAGCATAACCTAAAGAATATGGGATCCCAGATCAACCCTTGATGAATTGGTAAGAAAACCATCGACATTAATGGGAGAATGATGGATCCTAGATTAACCTCTGGTGAATTGGTGAGAGACCTCTAGGCATCACCTGAAAAATAGACGATCCCAAATTAACCTCTAGAGTAGTTATGAGAGGTATGCAAGCATCACCCGAAGAATAGGGGATCTTGGATTAACCCTAAAGAATTGGTGAAAGATCTCTAGGTATTACCTAAAGAATAGGGATCCCAGATCAACCTTGGGCGAATTGGTGAGGCTTTTAGGGAGATCAAGTCAAACCCTACCTTGGAAAGTATCTGGAAGCCCTACTAGAGATCTATAGATAAGGAATGTATTTCAGAGATATATTGTTTTTATTTCAAAAATAAACTTACATTCCTATTTAGGATTATTCATTGACATGACCAAAAGATTGATGTCTTTTTCCAAGTGCAGGAGTGTCAAAGTAATAAATAACCTGAAAAGACCGGGGTCAAACCACAGGGAGGTTAATTGTATAAATTATAAACAACAATAATAATAATAGTAATAACACTAATAATACTACTAATAATAGTAATAATAATAATAATACTAGTAGTAGTAGTAGTAGTAGTAAAAGAAGAAGAAGTTGATCACAACTTCGAGATAGAAGATTAATGTAAGGATTAAACAATGATAACAACAAATGTCAAGGTTAGAAGATCCATTAATGATATGTCAAATAAGTATAGTATAAATGCTTATTATTCAATTGGAAATCACATACAAAGGAGGTTCCAATCAAATTATAAATTGTTAACATGATTATATTAGTTATCTTATTTGATTAATGCTAATACTTGTAAATCTTGTCAGACATTCATGATTATAACTTATGTTAACAACAACTCAAGTTGCTTTCATAGCTCAGATGTCGGTTATACCATATAGTATGGGCTATGAAAGTGCCAAGTATTTGTTGTACCAAGTGTTATACAACATAAATCTACATTAGTCATTTAACAAGTAAATTATTAAAAGTGAACAAGATAACAAATATTAAACATGTTAGTATAAAACATTAAGGTTAATGTTGAGTTTACACTATACTTATTCTTACACTATTAGTTTAATTCTTTTATCTTGACATAACAAACTTAACTAAACATAATAAAAGAAAGAAAAATAAATAAACAAAATAAGAACATAAATAAAATAAAAGTTAACTAAGTAAAGGAAAGGAAATGAAAGGCATAAACTTGATATTCATGAAAGCAAAACATAAGTCATATAAAGAGAGAAAGCAAGAGCATGATCTTGATCTAAAAATCAAGATGTCTATATATATGGTAAATGCCTCTTTTTATAGGCCAAAATTGAAAACTATTAATTTGATGACTAATTGATGAGTGGGTGGCCAACTCTTGACTTAGTGATTGTCTTTATCTTCTTTTTTCTACCCAAAACATTATTGATAACGTGAGAATTGGAACCACTTGAAACATGAAAGTTCTAGGAAATTGTCTTAGCTTTCCAGAAAAAAAAAATTAAGGTCATTTGGACTTCTAGAACTCCAAATATGGGCTAAACACTGAATAGTATTCGGGTTGTAGGACAGATTCAGACTTCTTTATTGTTGCTATAATTTAGTCTTAAGAATAAATTTTTAAATCTTAGGCTCTTATAAAAATTATAGGCCTATGTCTTACCTTTCCATCCATATAAAGCAAACCTAAATCTGAGATTTAGAGCTCCAGATATGATCCAATTACCGAATAGTATTCTGGTTTGGACTACACCAGCATCTCTTTTCTAAGTTTGGCAATCTCTTTATCCTTTCAATTTCAGTTCTTAAACTCATCAATCAATCCTTTCATTTATGTGATAGGCTTGCATTTAAAATGAACATTTACTATAAATTAAAGGTATCTTATATAATTAGATATGTTATTATAAAATATGCTTTAGTTAAGGAGTTATTGATACTTCATGTGCAAAATGATAATATAAAACCTTGATAAAAATACACTTTTAAGTACTAATCATTCATCCTAAGGTAATCTAAGTGATAGGTACAAGAGAGGTTTTTAGGAGAAACATATCTTGAAGGTGGTGCCAAGGTGTTTGCTTTGACTACCCTGATAACTTCGAATAAGCGATCTTTAGGATACACCAAATCACCATGGGTTGATCCCTCATAGTTCTTCCTAAGTTTTCATTTGGAATAGGAGAATGATTTTAATTGAAAGTTCTTGGTTGTCCATGTAATAAGAAAGGGGTCCATATCATAGCAAATTAGCCCTTTTCACTCGCATTTGATTTTTCATGACTTACATGACCTTAAGCAAACTTTTTTCTAGTAATGCATAAAGTTTTCTCTAGATGGCATATTATCTTACCCCTCTTATCAAGGCCTCTAAAGATACTGGCTTAAGCAATTCTTCCACCTTAAGCATCTCCTTATTGAACCTTTTTAAATTTGTTTGTGTAGACTCGCTCTCTTATAGGGTAACACCAAATAGTTTCATGGAGCTTTTCTTAAAGGGTATGCTGGTGCTGAAGCATGCCACTACCTTAGCACATAGGTTATTAAATTCATCAATGGAGTTTGGCTCTAAATTATTATACCAAGCACACACAAACCTCTAGAGGGTTGTAGGGAGGATTTTGCATATTGAGTCATTATCTTGGATGACCGACTCTAAGCTATTACATACATTCTATACATGCTCTAATGGGTCGGCCAAGCCAACATAATTGTCCAGACTCAGTTTTATAAAAATATATAGTCCTTAGGGAGTTCACTGTTCAATACTCATTTAGACAAGGGAGAACCCCTTCATTGATGGGCGTTCACTACCAGAAATTAGCTTAAAACCAATGGAATAATTGACGGAATAATTATGTTGGTAAATTGCAGTGATAATTACCAACATAATATTATCCATCTATAATTTGGTTAGTATATACTAACTGAATAATGTTGTCAGTATGTACTAACGACATTATAGACAAAATAGATAGAATTTGAAAAAAAAAAAGAGGATCGATGATGTGGAAGTTTTGTAGGTGATTTTACCAATGGAATTACTAATGGATTCAAACCAGGATCTCTATACAATAATGTGACCAATTCACTGTTAGAATTGTTTATGGAACCATTGAAAAGTTAATATATAACCATTCTGCCGATTGTCTCCTCCCTTATTTCTCCTTCTTCTTCCCCATCCCAACTCTCCCCTACCAAATTGCAAACAATCACCTTCCTAAAAAAAAGAACTCCCCCTTTTCTCAACACAAGTCATGTTTCTTTAAGTTTTGTGGTCATAACATCTGTGTTCTGATTTATTGTGGATTTTATCATTTTTATAAGTAAATCTATCATTTTTTGATTTTAACATTTAAATGTTAATTTTTTTTAGTATATGTATTTTGTTAGTTTACGTATATGTTTTATTGTTATTTCTCAAACAAACTTGTCGTATGAATGTATAATTTGTACTTGTTATGGATTGTTTTAGATTTTTTTTAAATTGAATTTGCTTGTAAATTATTGAAACTTTATTGAATTACTAAATTACATGTACTATAGTGAAATAATTAATAGCTTATTTAACAAGTTCATTTTAATTTTTATCAATACTAATATTACGGAGTTGTAATTTTCAAAAATTTATAGGTATAAATTTGTATGGATGTTGATAATTGATAATGAATATTTATGAGATGTTTTAATTAGTTTGTTGGATAATCTCGAGGTAAACTAATATTTTTGCAAATTTATTTACCTAACATAGTTAATTAATTTATGTTGTCATCATAATTTTATAGAGGTTCGATAAAAGTCATGGATGATTGTTCATGGATGTATTGAGATTCACCTTAAGGATTGCAGAAGATGGTTTACTATAACAGGGTTTAGGGTTTTATTAATTTCGCAACATCTATTTCTATAAAATTTACTAGAGGCGGTTTTAGGTGTTGATTGATACATAAAAGTATATTTTTATAAATGTTTTATATCATCATTTTGCATTTAAAGTATCAATAACTCCTTAACTAGAATATATTTTATAATATCTTGTTTAATTTTATAAGATACCTTTAATTTATGGTAAATGTTCATCTTAAATCTAGGTCTATTATATAAATAAAATGAATGATTGATGAGTTTAACTTCTAAAATTTAAAAGACAAGGAGAGGGCTAAGTTTAGAAAAGAGATATTGGTTCAGTCAAAACTAAAATATTGTTCGGTCATTGGATCATAACTAGAGCTGTAGAACTTGGATTTAGGTCTACTATATATGAATAGAAAGCTAAGACATAGGCCTAAAACTTTCATAAGTCCAAGATTCAAAAGGGTTATTTTCAAGTTCAAATTGAAGCAACAATGAAGAAGTCTGAGTCTGTCCTGCAGCCTAGACAATGTTTTGTGTTTAGCCCATATCTCGAGTTTTAAAAGTCCAAATAACTTTTTTTTTGTTAGAAAACGAAGACAATTCCTAGAACTTTCATGAGGATAATTTATTCAAATTTTGATGTTAACAATGATGTTTTATTTAGAGAAAAAGATAAGGATTGTCATCAAGTCAAGATGTGGCTACCCACTCAATAATTGATCAACAAATCAATAGTTCTAAATTTTGGCTTATAAAAGGAGGCATTTGTCATGCATTTAGGCATAGTTTTCAGATTAAGATCATGCTCTTTTTTTATTTCTTTATATTTTTATAATTTTTAAGTTTTATTTCATGTTATATTTTCCTTAATCTCTTGTTCATGCTTTTCATTTCCTTTACTATACTTATGTTCTTATGTTGTTTATTTATGTTTCTTTTCTTCATTATATTTAGCTAAGTTTATTATGTGAAGGTGAAAAGGTTTCACTAATAGTGTTAAGATAAGTATAATATAAAATCAATATGGACTTCAATGCTTATATCCTAAACAACTTGCTATTAACATGTTTTATCATTTTTATCTTATTAAATCTTAATACCTTACTTTGTGTTATATAACACTTAGTATAATAAATGTTTGACACTTTTATAGCTAACTGTATGGTATAACCTACACTTGTGCTATGAAAGGAACTTGATTTGTTGTTAACATAAGTTAGCATCATGAATTTTTGACAATATTTGAAAGATTGGTGTTATTTAAATAAAATAATTAAGATGATCATGTTAATAATTTATAATGAGCTATTAATGACAAATCATCCGATTAGAACCTCCTTTGTATGTGGTTTCCAATTGAGTAATAAAAATAGTTTATATTATACTTATTTGAAATACCATTAGTGGATCCTCTAACCTTAATATTTTTTTTATCATTTTTTAATCCTCACATTTATCTCACATCTCAAAGTCTTCTTTGACTTTTTTTTTTCTTATTATTATTATTATAGTTAACCTCCATGTGGTTCAACTTTGGTCTTGCAAGGTTATTTATTGCTTCGACACTCCTACACTTGGGAGAAGACATCAATCTTTTGGCCGTGTCTAATTTTTAATGCCATTATCGAGGAGGTAAATTCTTGTATAAATTAAAGTATGTATTTTATTGACTCTTTTCACTTTTCTTATAACTAACTTTGTTCCTTTTGTTTTGTTTTTTTTTTCTTTTGTTTTCTTTGTTCTTTTATTCTCTTCCTACATATGCATGAAAGTTTGGTCATGTACATTAAGTAGTAAACTTTGTAGGGTACCCTCATCATTTTCAGAAAATATGACCAAAGAAGATAACTAGTCGCTTCATAATGAGAATAACTAAGTTAGAACACTTAGATACCACATGAATCCAACAAGAGCAAGAGTACCATTATACATAGTTTCCCCCCTAATGCATCTTATTTTAATTTTAATTCAAGTAGAACACTTAGATACCACATGAATCCAACAAGAGCAAGAGTACCATTATACATAGTTTCCCCCCTAATGCATCTTATTTTAATTTTAATTCAAGCATTATTCAACTTTTACCTTTATTTCATGGCTTAAATCTTAGAAATTCATACTTGCATTTAAAAGAATTTGTGGAAGTCTGTAACACTTATAATAACTTAAATTGTAGCATAAGCACTATCAGATTAAAAGCTTTTTCCTTTTTCTTTAAAAGATAAAGCCAAAACATGGCTACAAAATTTAAGACCAAGATCCATTCGTACTTAGGATGAAATGCAACAAATTTTTAAAGTTTTTTCCATCTTACAAAACAAACTCTTTCAAAAGACAAATCACCACTTCACTCAAAAACCAAGAGAAACATTTTACCAATGTTGGGATAGGTATTGAAACTTACTTAATTCATGCCTTTACCATGGTTTTGAAACATAGAGATTGGTTTTATATTTTTGTGAAGGTTAACACCTAAAGATAAGCAAATGGTGAAATTGATGTGCAATGGAGTACCTAGACTTACTAACTGAAAATGCTCAAAATGAGAACGATATAGGCACTTATGAGGCACGAAGTAAAGCTCAACCTCATATATCTAGTAGAGGAATGTACAACCTTAGGGAAAATCATGACCTCCAAACTAAATTTGCATCGTTAGCTAGAAAAGTCGAGGTATTAGAATTGAAAAAGAGTGATGAATTAAAATCTATTCAAGACATTATGTGTTAAATCTATGAAACCACTAAAGACTTAACAAGCCCATGCTTTAAACAGTTTTTAAGGCCTAATTATAACCCATACTTATAAACATACAACCGTGGTTGGAGAAATCACCTAAATTTCAGTTGGAAAAGTGATAACAATATTGCAAAAACTTTATAACCACTATTTTAAGCACACTATAATTTCTAAAATTCTCATGGATACGCATTTTCTTATGTTCCCTCTCCTAGAAGAAATCTTGAGAAAATATTGTATGCATTCATTAAAAAGCAAGAGACAATCAATACTCAACTTGCACAAAGAATAACATATTTTAAAGATACTTTTGTAAAATTCACATCTACTCTCAGTTTTTAGGAGAAAGGTAAGTTTCCATCTCAACCACAGCAAAATCTCAAGGGACAATACAATGCAAATGCAAGTAGTTCTAGAAACCAACATAAGGATCAAGTCTAATCAGTCATTACTCTCCATATTGGTAAGGTTATTGAAAAATCAATTCTTGAACCTTGTGAGAAAGATGATGAGTCAATTTGTGAGGGTAAGGAAAGGGTTAAAGCTGAACATTGCAAAGAAAAGATTGATTCCCTACTAGTACTTCTATTTTCTTATGCCATGACCAAACAAAGAGAAGTCAATCATGATTATGAATTCTTGGAAACTTTCAAACAAGAAGAAATTGAGGATGAAAAAGACATCAATAATGTTGAAAAAATCTTTTGTCAGGATTGATATAGATTCGACATCCGACATCCGACATCACATGAATCAATGATTACTTTCCTAGTGAATCTTTACTTTCTCGTAGTTCAATGCCTTGGTATGCTAAAAATATCAATTTTCTTGCTTTTAAATTTTTGCTAGCTCACTAGAGTATCGAAGACAAAGGAAAGTTTTTTAAATAAGGAAAGAACTTTTATTGACATGACTCTTATTTATTCAAATATTGTCTTGATTAAATATTTCAAAGATGCACTTCAGACAATGAGCTAAGTAAGTAGTGTCATTAAACTTTGTCATTCTAAGGCATATGTGAGTCATTTCTTGTAAAAAAAAATGACTGCAAAAATCTTACAATATAGATTCTATTCGCCCACCATGTTTAAAGACGCATATTTGTTCTACAAAGCTTGTGAAAATTATCAAAAGTCAAGATTTATTTCAAAATATAAAAAATCTTTAGATAATCTTTTATTGACTTTTGAAAAGTATCCAAGTGGAGATGTACATTGTGCAATTCATGATTTATAACTCAATTTTCATAAAGAACATCTTCGTCATAGTCTTGGAAATCTACTAAAAAAACCATATTTGCTAGTTTTTAAGAAAACTAGATAAGATTCCTATCCTCGACTCATGAAGGGTGTTAAAGCCATTCTTGGACGTAAAACCAAAGGAAGATGTGAGCTACAATCATAACTATCTATACATACATATGCTTATCCAAAAAAAAGAAAGATAAAGTCCAGCTAGTCTACATATAGGTGGTATGATTTCATTTTCAATTTCTTATTTATAAAATCTTCTCTTATTTTCCTTCATTTATACTCAACCTATACATTCAACAGATATAGAAGCATGTAGAAATGGTTGGTTCTTCAAGTTATCAGATAAGAAATATTTGTATTTTTGGTGGATCCAGTCCTGGGAAAGAAAAGGAGGTTTTAAAATCAACAAATTATTTTGGTTGGCTACTAGCTGAGAGAAAGATTTATTTAGTATATTAGAGAGACAGCCTTGGGTTAATGGGGGGTATGTCAATAGCTATATTTTTAGGATGTAGTCAAGTTTTGGGGGTTGTCCCTAAAGATTTAGCAGAAGGGGACATCATTGGAAAAATAATTGAAGTGGAACTACAGATCTTTACAATGTCTGATCAAAATGTTTAACCATGTTGATGCCTTCATTGCCTTACCAGGTGGTCTAGACATATTGAAAGAGATCTTTTATATTTTCTATTGGAAGAGATTTTTTATATTTCATCTTGGGTCAAACTTCACATTCACCATAAACCTTAAGTTGTTCAATGTTAGTGGTTTTTGTGATAAATTGTTGTCTTTTCTTGATCATGTTGTAGAACAAAATTTTCTAACAGCTTCAATACGATAAATCATAATCTCTACTGCTACTATTGAACAACTGATTGATAAATCGCAATCTTTCATCCCTGTAATTGATTTCTCCATGAGTCAAATAGAATGGTCAAACATAAAAAGCCGTAAAAAGCTAAAATTGGATTTAAGCCTTAGTTTGTAAAAACTTATTTCTTTTGATATTATTAATATCATATCATTTTGTTTTGTTATTTCTTATATTTATTTAAGTGTGTTTCAGGTTTGTTAGTGTTTGTTGTTTCAGGTGATGTTTTCTATACTATATATTTCTACCTTAGAACATTGAAGACTACATCTTGTTTTGATTAGGAGAAAAAGGGTAGTAATTGATATTAAAAAAATAAATAACTGTATTTTCTATTTATAAACCATTTACAAAACTATTTTATCTAGGATGACAGAGTAAAGGAGTTCTTTTGTTAAAGTGATTTTTGAGACACATCTTAGTAAACATTCTTAACAAGGTTTATCATAATACTTTTTGAAATATTCAGGTTTACAAACTCTCGCACTATTATTAATTGATTCTACTCAACTAACTTGGGAGCTATTGACTCAGTGCTTGTAATATAGGTTGAGGAGAAAAGCTTAAGGGAATCAAATTTTACACTGTCTACGTATCAATTTATGTAACTCGAGTTACTAAACTCGAAGGAGTGTCTCAACACCTAATACCCTAAGACCAACTAGTTTGGGAGTCATTAGCCTAAAGCTCATTACATGGGTTAAAGATGCATTATGTGTTAAATTATATGCATATATATTAAAAAATAGAGAACAAAAAAAGAAAAAAAGATAATAAATCTCAACTCTAGAGAGCTAACCTTAGAAAGACATTTGAACAAAATTGTGTTTTCATTTAAGTAAAGCCCCATAACTATGTGTTGATATATTGAGCATAAAAGGATGGCTTATTAATATTTTGTTTAGGAAGTATAAAGAAAATATATAAATTTAATGAGAGATTAATGGAATTTGAATAATAAATGTCTTGCTTTGTGAAACTTGTAATGTTTTTTCTATTTTAACACGTTGATTACTAGGAACTAGTAATAAGCGATTGAGGGGAGTGATTAATACTTAAAAGTGTATTTTTATCAAGGTTTTATTTCGTTATTTGGCACTTAAAGTATCAATATTTCCTTAACTAGAGTATGTTTTATATTATCATGTTTAATTCTGTAAGATACCTTTAATTTATGGTAAATATTCATCTTAAATACAGGTCTATCATATAAATGAAACGATTGATTGATGAGTTTAAATTCTGAAATTTAGAAGACAATGAGAGGGTCAAGTTTAGAAAAGAGATGGTGGTTCGGTCCAAACTGGAACATTGTTTGGTTATTGGTTCATACCTGATGCTGTAGAACTTGGATTTAGATTTGCCCTATATGGATGGAAAGCTAAGACATAGGCCCAAAACTTTCATATGAGTCGAAGATTTAAAAAGGTTATTTTCAAGTTCAAATTATAGCATCAATGGAGAACTCTAAATCTATCCTATAGCTCAGACATTGTTCAATGTTCAGCCAATATCTCGAGTTCTAGAAGTCCAAATGACCTCTTTTTTTGTTAGAAAGCTGAGATAATTTTTTAGAATTATAGTTTGCTTAAATTTTGATGTTATTAATGATGTTTTGTTTAGACAAGAAGATAAGGATTGTCATCAAGTTAAGATGTTGTCACCCACTTAACAATTAGTCAACAAATGAATAGTTCTAAATTTTGGCCTATAAAAGGAGCATTTTCCATGCATTTAGGTATCTTGGTTTTCATATTAAGATCATGCTCTTTCTTTCTTTATATTTTTATAATATTTATGTTTTATTTCATGTTATATTTTTTTTTAATATCTTGTTTATACTTTTCATTTCCTTTACTATATTTATGTTCTTATATTTATGTTTCTTTTCTTTATTATGTTTAGCTAAGTTTATTATGTTAAGGTGAAAAGGTTTCATTAATGGTGTTAAGATAATTATACTATAAACTTAATATGGACTTAAATGCTTATATCCTAAACAACTTGCTATTAACATGTCTTATTATTTTTATTTTATTAATTCTTAATACCTTGCTTGTTACATGGTTAATCTAGATTTGTGTTGTGTAACACTTGGTACAATAAAATTTGGTACTTTCATAGCTAAACATATGGTATAACCTACACTTGTGCTATGAAAGAAATTTGATTTATTGTTAATATAAGTTAGCATCATGAATTCTAGACAATATTTAAAAGTTTAATGTTACTTAAAATAAGATAATTAATATGATCATGTTAATAATTTATAATGAGCTATTAATGACAAATCATATGATTGGAACTTTCTTTGTGTGTGGTTTCTAGTTGAATAATAAAAAGAGTTCATATTATACTTATTTGAAATACCATTAGTGGATCCTCTAACCTTTACATTTGTTTTTATCATTTTTTTTAATCCTCGCATTAATCTTACATCTCAAAGTTCTCTTTAATTTCTTCTTCCTTTTCTTCTTCTTCTTATTTTTATTATTATTATTTATGTAGTTAACCTCCATATGGTTTGACCTTGGTCTTGCCGAGTTATTTGTTACTTCGACACTCCTACACTTGGAAGAAGACATCAATCTTTTGATCGTGTCAGGTGTCTATATAGGAAGTGTCAAAATAAAAGTATACACATCTAGATGTTGTAATGATGCATCTTCTACATAAAAGGTTCATGGAGGATTATACTTATTTGAAATATAGGTATATGATGCATCTTTTACATAAAGTATATGCATTTAGATGTTCTAATGATGCATCTTCCACACAAAGTTCATATTATACTTATTTAAAATATTATTAGTGGATCCTCTAACCTTGATATTTGTTTTTATTATTTTATAATCCTCACATTAATCTTACATCTTAAAGTCCTCTTTAACTTATTATTATTATTATTATTATTATTATTATTACTACTACTACTACTATAATAATAATAATAATTTTTATAATTTATACAGTTAACCTTTATATGGTTCGACCTAGGTCTTGCTAAGTTATTTATTACTTCAAAACTTCTACACTTAGAAGAAGACATAAATCTTTTAGTTATGTTAGGTGTCCATGCAAAGAAGTGTGATAGAGGATTACCTATTTTACATGCATCTAGATGTTGTAATATGTATCTTCTACACAAAGGTTCATGGAGGATTACCTATTTTGGTATGCATACAAAGAACTATTTGTTTGTAATATGAACATGGAAGAAAGAGTAGTTGGGTCAACTTATAGTGTTAGCAACGTGCATGGAGTTGCAAATGACAATAATAACCTTGCAGAAATATGGTTATGGATGTAATGAGAATGAATCAAGGTAATGTCAATTAATATCCAATCATAGAAGAAGAACCTAATGCAAATACAACAAGGTTTTTTGATCTGTAGAAAGATCCTGACAAACCATTATGGGATGGCTACATGAACCGTAGTAAATTATTAGTTGTAGCACAGGTGTTCACCATCAAGTCAAATCATGGGTTGAGTGAGGTCAGTTTTGACAAAATTATTGAATGGGCAAGAAACATTTTACCTAAAAGGAACAAGCTAAAAGAGAACTTTTATACTGCAAAGTCTATAATGAAACCCCTCAGTTTAGGATACTAGAAAATTGACATGTGTCATAACCTCTACATGTTATAATACCTTGAAAATGTTGAGCTGATCGAGTGCATGACAAGTAGGCATTCCTGTTACAAACCCAAAACTAGCAAGAGAAAGACTTTCGTGGCATATAAAAAACTTAGATACTTCCCAATCACACCTAGATTGCAGAGGTTATTCATGTCACTAAGGACTGCTGAGCACATGACATGACATCAATCATATGATGCGGTTGATAGAGTAATGGTGTATCCTTCTAATAATAAAGCATGGAAACACTTTAATAGTATGCATCCTTACTTTTTAGCTGAATTAATGAACATGGATCTTGGGTTGTGTACAGAAGAATTCAACCCATATAGTTCATACTCATGGTTTATAACTTGCCACCGAGGATGTGTATGAGGCTGGATGGCATGATCAAAGAGTTGATGTTTTCTTTCAAGTGTAGGATTATTGAAGTAATAAATAACTCAGCAAAACCGAGATCGAACTACAGGGAGATTAACTATATAAATTAAAAATAATAATAACATGACAACAATAATAATAAGTTAAAGAGGACTTTGAGATGTAAGATTAATGTGACAATTAAACAATCATAAAACAAATGTCAAGGTTAGAGGATCCACTAATGGTATTAAAAATAAATGTAATATAAACTCTTTTTATTACTCAACTGGAAACTATATACAAAGAAGGTTCAAATCAGATGATTTGTTATTAATAGCTCATTATAAATTGTTAACATGATCATATTAATTATCTT
>NW_011500331.1:68922-69153 GCF_000495115.2 Populus euphratica
GAGTGAACAAGATAACAATTATAAAACATGTTAGTATCAAACATTAAAGTCCATATTAAGTTTACATTATACTTATTCTTACACCATTAGTGTAACCTTTTCACCTTGACATAATAAACTTAGCTAAATATAATGAAAGAAAGATTAAACATAAATAGAATAAGAATATAAATAAGATAAAAAGTTAACTAAGTAAAGAAGAGAAATTGAAAGGTATAAACTTGATATTAA